>NC_053025.1:11870857-11890109 GCF_003073215.2 Triticum urartu
AACCCGCACCCGTGTTCCGACACTTTATTCGTGATCCGGAAAGCAATCCATACATCCCTTCAAGCATCATGCCGAAGAATTGCTGAATAGTTCGCGGTCCTTCCGGGTTGAACTCCCACATATGGAGAGATCGACGTTGGCATGGTAGGACCTGACGAACTAGCATAACTTGCATTACCTTGACGAGACTGACATCCCTCCTGAGGAGATCTCGGATGCGACTCTGCAATGTCAACATGTCATTAACTAGCCCCCAGTCTAGCCCCTTGTTGACCCATGACGCCAGTTGTGGCGGGGGGCCCGAACAGAAGGCGGGGGCGGCTACCCACTTAGTACTTCGGGGAGCTATGATGTAAAACCACTCCCGCTGCCATAAGTTGGACACCTCCGGGAAGGAACCCTTTGGCCATGGGGCATCGGCTCCTTTGCTTATTATGGCACCTTCGCATTCTGCGTGTCGCCCATCGATCATCTTCGGCTTCACATTGAAGGTCTTGAGCCATAAGCTGAAGTGTGGGGTGATGCGGAGGAAGGCCTCGCACACGGCGATAAACGACAAGATGTGAAGGATGGAATCTGGGGCTAGATCGTGGAAATCGAGCCCGTAATAGAACATAAGCCCTCTAACAAAGGGATCAAGACTAAAGCCTAGCCCTCGGAGGAAGTGGGAAACAAATACGACACTCTCATTGGGTTCGGGAGTGGGGATGAGCTACTCTTGAGTGGGCAGCCTGTGCGAGATTTCGGCGGTCAGATACCTGGCTTCTCTTAGCTTCTTGATGTCCTCCTTTGTGACAGAAGAGGCCATCCACCGGCCTTGAAGGTTGGATCCGGACAAGGTTGAAGGTCCGAAGCGCTTAGCCTAAGCCTTGGGTGTTGGAACAAGGTGGGGGAAGGTTGAAGGTGGGGGAAGGGAAGGATCGAGCGCGAGAAGAAAAGGACAGGATTTGGCCCCTTTATAAAGAGGATGAATATCAAGCGTCCTCCGCGTGGCCGTTCAGAACTTGCCTAAAATCGAGGACTCATACCTGCAGACACGATTGGGTTACCCATACCCATATTGATGAGAATCCCGTGATAAGGGGACACGATCTCTGCTTCGACAAGACATGCCAATAAAATCGCCTCGCAATATGTGTAGTAGCTGGTTGAGAAAAACGGTTCGAATAATGACCGGGCCATGGCGCGATGTCACGCTATGAAAAGTTGTCGGCAGATTAGATTTGTGGAAATATTATACTCTCTACGGTGGTATGTGGAATTTGTTTTGCAGAGCTGGACACGATCCTTGTGTTCAAAAAATTCTATGGAGTATTCAGAGAAGGAACCCGCCTTGCAATGCCGAAGACAATCAGCGTGCTGGACTCATCGTCATTGAAGCCTGGTTCAGGGGCTACTAAGGGAGTCCTGGATTAGGGGGTCCTCGGACAGCCGGACTATATCCTTCGGCCGGACTTTTGGATTATGAAGATACAAGATTGAAGACTTCGTCCCGTGTCCGGGTGGGACTCTCCTTTGCATGGAGGCAAGCTTGGCAATTCAGATATGTAGATCTCCTCCCTTGTAACCATCTCGGTGTAACCCTAGCCCCCTTCGGTGTCTATAAACCGAAGGTTTTAGTCCGTAGGACAACAACAATCATAATCATAGGCTAGCTTCTAGGGTTTAGCCTCTACGATCGCGTGGTAGATCAACTCTTGTAATACTCATATCATCAAGATCAATCAAGCAGGAAGTAGGGTGTTACCTCCATCGAGAGGGCACGAACCTGGGTAAACATTGTGTATCCTGCCTCCTATTACCATCCGCCTTAGACGCACAGTTCATGACCCCCTACCCAAGATCTGCCGGTTCTGACACCGACAGGTACGTGGACACACTCTCCCCTCTCGTTGCTATGCATCACCATGATCTTGCATGTGCATAGGAATTTTTTTTGAAATTACTATGTTCCCCAACAAATATTAGAGACCTATTCTACACAGCTCCAAAATTCCTAAACTTCATGAAGTTATTTTGAATAATAAAAAAATACTGGAGAAAGAAGTCCACCAGAGGGCCCACAGCCCTGGCCACGAGGGTGGGGGCATGCCCTACCCCCTGGGCGCGCCCCCCTGCCTCATGGGCCCCCTGGTGGTCCTCTCGATGCACATCTTCCGCTATATGAGGTCTTTCGTCCGAGAAAAAAAATGATAAGCAAGCTTTCGGGAAGAACTCCGCCGCCACGAGGCGGAACCTTGGCGGAACCAATCTAGGGCTCCGGCGAGCTGTTCCGGGGAAACTTCCCTCCGGGAGGGGGAAATCATCACCATCGTCATCACCATCGATCCTCTCATCGGGAGGGGGTCAATCTCCATCAACATCTTCACCAGCACCATCTCATCTCAAACCCTAGTTCATCTCTTGTATCCAATCTTTGTATCCAAAACCTCAGATTGGTACCTGTGGGTTGCTAGTAGTGTTGATTACTCCTTGTAGTTGATGCTAGTTGGTTTACTTGGTGGAAGATCATATGTTCAGATCCATTATGCATATTAATACCCCTCTGATTATGAACATGAATATGCTTTGTGAGTAGTTACGTTTGTTCCTGAGGACATGGGAGAAGTCTTGCTATAAGTAGTCATGTGAATTTGGTATTCGTTCGATATTTTGATGAGATGTATGTTGTCATCCCTCTAGTGTGTCATGTGAACGTCGACTACATGACACTTCACCATTGTTTGGGCCTAGAGGAGAGGCATTGGGAAGTAATAAGTAGATGATGGGTTGCTAGAGTGACAGAAGCTTAAACCCTAGTTTATGCGTTGCTTCGTAAGGGGCTGATTTGGATCCATATGTTTCATGCTATGGTTAGGTTTACCTTAATACTTCTGTTGTAGTTGCGGATGCTTGCAATGGGGGTTAATCATAAGTGGGATGCTTGTCCAAGTAAGGACAGTACCCAAGCACCGGTCCACCCACATATCAAATTATCAAAGTACCGAACGCAAATCATATGAACGTGATGAAAACTAGCTTGACGATAATTCCCATGTGTCCTCGGGAGCGCTTTCCTTCATATAAGAGTTTGTCCAGGCTTGTCCTTTGCTACAAAAAGGATTGGGCCACTTGCTGCACCTTATTTACTTTTATTACTTGCTACTCGTTACAAATTACCTTATCACAAAACTATCTGTTACCGATAATTTCAGTGCTTGCAGAGAATACCTTTGAAAACCGCTTATCATTTCCTTCTGCTCCTCGTTGGGTTTGACACTCTTACTTATCGAAAAGGCTACGATAGATCCCCTACACTTGTGGGTCATCAAGACTCTTTTCTGGCGCCATTGCCGGGGAGTGAAGCGCCTTTGGTAGGTGGAATTTGGTAAGGAAAATTTATATAGTGTGCTGAAATTTACTGTCACTTGTTACTATGGAACATAATCCTTTGAGGGCTTGTTCGGGGTATCTTCACCCCGACCAGTAGAGCAAAGAGTTGCTCTCAACCTACTGAACCTACTGAAAATGTTTACTTTGAAATTCCTTGGGTATGATAGAGAAACTGCTAGCTAATCCTTTCACGGGTGATGGAACATTACATCCTGATTTGCACCTAATCTATGTGGATGAAGTTTGTGGATTATTTAAGCTTGCAGGTATGCCCGATGATGTTATCAAGAAGAAGGTCTTCCCTTTATCTTTGAAGGGAGATGCATTGACATGGTATAGGCTATGTGATGATATGGGATCATGGAACTACAAAACGATTGAAAATGGAATTTCATCAGAAGTTTTATCCTATGCATCTTGTTCATCGTGATCGTAATTATATATATAATTTTTGGCCTCGCGAAGGAGAAAGCATCGCTCAAGCTTGGGGGAGGCTTAAGTCAATGTTATATTCATGCCCCAATCATGAGCTCTCAAAAAATGATTATTCAAAAAAATTATGCTCGGCTTTCTCTCAGTAATCGCTCCATGCTCGATACTTCTTGTACTGGATCTTTTATGATGAAGACTATTGAATTCAAATGGGATTTATTGGAAAGAATTAAACGCAACTCTGAAGATTGGGACCTCGACGAAGGTAAGGAGTCAGGTATAACACCTAAGTTTGATTGTGTTAAATCTTTTATGGATACCGATGCTTTTCGTGAATTTAGCACTAAATATGGACTTGACTCTGAGATAGTAGCTTCTTTTTGTGAATCCTTTGCTACTCATGTTGATCTCCCTAAGGAGAAGTGGTTTAAATATAATCCTCCCATTGAAGTAAAAGTAGTTGCACCTATTAAAGTTGAAGAAAAGACTATCACTTATAATGATCCTGTTGTTCCTCTGCTTATATTGAGAAACCACCTTTCCCTGTTAGAATAAAGGAATCATGCTAAAGCTTCAACTGTGGTTAACAAAAGTAATATTAAGACACCTAAACCCCCTGAGCAAGTTAAAGTTGAACCTAGTATTGCTATGGTTAAAGATCTCTTGGCCGATAATATTGATGGGCATGTTATTTACTTCTTCAATGAAGCTGCTAGAATTGCTAGACCTGATGCTAAAAATAAACATAGACCTGTTGTAGGCATGCCTGTTATTTCCGTTAAAATAGGAGATCATTGTTATCATGGCTTATGTGATATGGGTGGTAGTGCAAGTGCAAACTCATTCCTTATACAAAGAAATTATGCATGATATTGCACCTGCTGAGATAGAAGAGATAGATGTTAAATTAACTTTGCCAATAGAGATACTATTTCACCAGTTGGGATTGTTAGAGATGTTGAAGTCTTGTGTGGGAAAAAGTTAAATATCCTCCTTGATTTTCTTGTTCTTGGTTCCCCACAAGATGACTTTTGTCCCATTATATTTGGTAGACCCTTCTTGAATACTGTTAATGCTAAGATAGACTGCAATAAGGATATTATTTCTGTTGGTTTAGGGGATATGTCTCATGAGTTTAATTTTGCTAAATTTAGTAGACAACCCCGTGATGAGAAATGCCTAGTAAAGATGAAATTATTGGTCTTGCTTCTATTGTCGTGCCTCCTAATGATCCTTTAGAACAATATTTGCTAGACCATGAAAATGATATGTTTATGAATGAAAGAAGGGAAATAGATGAAGTATTCTTTAAACAGGGACCTATTCTGAAACACAACTTGCCTGTTGAAATCCTAGGGGATCCTCCTCCACCCAAGGGTGATCCCGTGTTTGAGCTTAAACCATTGCCTGATACTCTTAAATATGCTTATCTTGATGAAAAGAAGATATATCATGTTATTATTAGTGCTAACCTTTCAGAGCATGAAGAAAGAAGAAATTATTGAAAACTCTGAAGAAGCACCGTGCTGCTATTGGATATACTCTTGATGATCTTAAGGGCATTAGTCCCACTCTATGTCAACACAAAATAAATTTGGAGAAAGACGCCAAACCAGTTATTGATCACCAACGACGGCTAAATCCTAAGATGAAAGAAGTGGTAAGAAAGGAAATATTAAAGCTCCTTGAAGCAGGTATAATTTATCCCGTTGCTGATAGTCAGTGGGTAAGTCATGTCCATTGTTCCCTAAGAAGGGAGGTATTACTGTTGTTCCTAATGATAAAGATGAATTGACCCCACAAAGAATTGTTACAGGTTATAGAATGGTAATTGATTTTTGAGAATTAAATAAATCTACTAAAAAGGATCATTACCCTTTACCTTTTATTGATCAATTGCTAGAAAGATTATCCAAGCATACACATTTTTGCTTTCTAGATGGTTATTCTGGTTTCTCTCAAATACCTATGTCAAAAGAGGATCAAGAAAAGACAACTTTTACTTGCCCTTTCGGTACCTTTTCTTATAGACGTATGCCTTTTGGTTTATGTAATACACCTGCTACCTTTCGAAGATGTATGACTGCTATATTCTCTGACTTTTGTGAAAAGATTGTTGAGGTATTCATGGATGATTTCTCTGTTTATGGGACTTATTTTGATGATTGCTTAAGCAACGTTGATCGAGTTTTGCAGAGATGTGAAGAAACTAATCTTGTCTTGAATTGGGAGAAGTGCCACTTTATGGTTAATGAAGGTATTGTCCGAGGGCATAAAATTTCTGGAAGAGGTATTGAAGTTGATAAAGCTAAAGTCGATGCTATTGAAAAGATGCCTTGTCCTAAGGACATTAAAGGTATAAGAAGTTTCCTTGGTCATGCCAGTTTTTATAGGAGGTTCATTAAGGGCTTCTCTAAAATCTCTCGGCCTCTGATTAATCTCTTACAAAAATATGTCCCTTTTGTCTTTGATGATGACTGTGTAGAAGCATTTGAAATACTTAATAAAGCTTTGGTTTCTGCACCTATTGTTCAACCTCCTGATTGGAATTTACCATTTGAAATTATGTGTGATGCTAGTGATTATGCTGTAGGGGCTGTTATAGGAAAAAGAGTTGATAAGAAATTAAATGTTATCCAATATGCTAGTAAAACCCTAGACAATGCCCAAAGAAATTATGCTACTACTGAAAAAGAATTTTTAGCAGTTGTATTTGCTTGTGATAAGTTCAGACCTTATATTGTTGATTCTAAAGTAACTGTTCACACTGATCATGCTGCTATTAAATATCTTATGGAAAAGAAAGATGCTAAACCTGGACATATTAGATGGGTTCTCTTGCTACAAGAATTTGATTTGCATATTATTGATAGAAAGGGAGCTGAGAACCCCATTGCAGACAACTTGTCTAGGTTCGAGAATGTTCTTGATGACCCACTACCTATTGATGATAGCTTTCCTAATGAACAACTAGCTGTCATAAATGCTTCTCGTACTGCTCCATGGTATGATGATTATACTAATTACATTGTTGCTAAATTTATACCACCTAGTTTCACATACCAGCAAAAGAAAAAGTTCTTCTATGATTTAAGACATTACTTCTGGGATGACCCACATCTTTATAAAGAAGGAGTAGATGGTGTTATTAGACGTTGTGTACCTGAGCATGAACAGGAACAGATCCTACGCAAGTGCCACTCCGAAGCTTATGGAGGACACCACGCTGGAGACAGAACTGCACACAAGGTATTGCAATCCGGTTTTTATTGGCCTACTCTCTTCAAGGATGCCCGTAAGTTTGTTTTGTCTTGTGATGAATTTCAGAGAATTAGTAATATTAGTAGACGTCAAGAAATGCCTATGAGTTATTCACTTGTTATTGAACCATTTGATGTTTGGGGCTTTGATTATATGGGACCTTTTCCTTCCTCTAATGGCTATACACATATTTTAGTTGTTGTTGATTACATTACTAAGTGGGTAGAAGCTATTCCAACTAGTGGTGCTGATCATAACACCTCTATTAAGATGCTTAAAGAAGTTATTTTTCTGAGGTTTGGAGTCCCTAGATATTTAATGACTGATGGTGGTTCACATTTCATTCATGGTGCTTTTCGTAAAATGCTTGCTAAGTATGATGTTAATCATAGAATTGCATCTCCATATCATCCATAGTCTAGTGGTCAAGTAGAACTTAGCAATAGAGAGCTTAAATTAATTTTGCAGAAGACTATCAATAGATCTAGAAAGAATTGGTCCAAGAAACTTGATGATGCATTATGGGCCTACAGAACTGCATACAAAAATCCTATGGGTATGTCTCTATATAAAAGGGTTTATGGTAAAGCATGTCACTTACCTCTTTAATTAGAACATAAGGCATATTGGGCCTTTAAAGAGCTCAACTATGACTTCAAACTTGCTGGTGAGAAGAGACTTTTTGACATTAGCTCACTTGATGAATGGAGAACCCAGGCCTACGAGAATGCCAAACTGTTTAAAGAAAAAGTTAAAAGATGGCATGATAAAAGGATACAAAAACGTGAGTTTAATGTAGGTGATTATGTATTGTTATACAACTCTCGTTTAAGATTTTCAGTAGGCAAACTCCTCTTGAAATGGGAAGGTCCTTACATCATCGAGGAGGTCTACCGTTCCGGTGCCATAAAAATCAACAACTTCGAAGGCACAAATCCGAGGGTGGTGAACGGTCAAAGAATCAAACATTATATCTCACTAATCCTATAAATGTTGAAACTAATGTTATTGAAACCGTAACCCCGGAGGAATACATAAGGGACACTTTCCAGAACGTTTCAGACTCCGAAAAGGAATAGGTATGTGGTATGGTAAGTAAACCGACTCCAAAAAAGTTCTAATGGCAAATTTTCTCCGTTTTGGAATATTTAAGAAAATAGGAAAATAAGAAGCAGAGCGGAAAGGACATGAGGCTTCCACGAGGGTGGAGGGAGCACCCTACCCCCTGCCTCGTGGGCACCTCGTGTGCTCTCCGGACTCCGTTTTCTTGCATGATACTTCTTTTGGTCGGTAAAAATTTACTATACTCCTGAAGGTTTTGACCACCGTATCACGCAAAAATATCATGTTTTTGTTTCGAGCTGTTTCTGCTGCAGATTTAGAGCAAGATGTCTTCTCAAGAGTCTAGTAGGGGTGAGTCAGGTGTCCCATCCGACATCTGGGCCAAGAGCAAACAACAATGCTGATCACTTTGGGCCGTCAACCAAGAAAGAGATGGAGGCTGACTTGAAAAGGATAGATGCCATGGAAGAGGATGAAGAAGTTACTTCTTGTTTCCGAGCCGGATTCATGATGGGGGAACTATAGAGCTTAGCTATTCCAAACTCTGTCATCCCTTCCAATGTTAGATTTCTTTCTTATGAAAATATGAAAAAGAGTGTTACTTGTTCTCCCGTAGCTATGCAACATCCTTGGGTGAAAGGAGCTTTAGCCGTCACGGGAAAGCTCCGTAAGGAAATAATGGACCTCAAGCAGCAAGTAAATAAGCTCGAGGAAGAGAATCGTATCCTGAGGGGCATCATCGCCAAGAATATCACATCACCACCCTCGAGGAAGGAAACATAAACACATGGGTATGGGCACTCCCCTTGGCAACTGCCAAGCTTGGGGGAGTGCATCGGTATCATATCACCATCACACTTTTATCTTTACCGTTTTTCTTAGTTTGATCCTCTTGGTAATATCTTGATCTAGTAGAATAAAGTTTTAGTATCATCTAGTTTTGAGTTTTGCTTTATGATCTTTCTATGTAATCGAGTCCATGAGCTATATATAATAAAGATTAGTGTTGAGTCAAGGGCCTTGATTATTTTTCTATGATCTTGAGGGAATAAATAAAAGAGAAGAAAGTAGAAAGAAATAGAGAGATCATATGGATCTTATGGAGAGTAATACTTCACATATAAAGAGTATGATGAATAAAAGTGTTGAGAGTTGACAAACATAGTTTTGGTCATCGTTGCAATTAATATAAGTAATAAAGAAAGAGAGGTTCACATATAAATATACTATCTTGGACATCTTTTATAATTGTGATCACTCATTAAAGTATGATATGCTAAAGAGTTGACGTTGGACAAGGAAGACAACGTAATGGGTTATGTTTTCTTACATCTGAGATAAATTATATTGTCATGGATCATCCAACATGTTGAGCTTGCCTTTCCCTCTCTTGCTAGCCAATTTCTTTGCACCAAGTAGAGATACTACTTGTGCTTCCAAATATCCCTAAACCAGTTTGCCATGAGAGTCCACCATATCTACCTATGGATTGAGTAAGATCCTTCAAGTAAGTTGTCATCGGTGCACGCAATAAAAATTGCTCTCTAAATATGTATGATCTATTAATGTGGAGAAAATAAGCTTTATACGATCTTGTGATATGGAAGAAATAAAAGTGAAAGACTGCATAATAAAGGTCCATATCACACGTGGCAATATAAAGTAACGTTCAAGATTTTGTGCATTCAACCATAAAAGCACATGACAACCTCTGCTTCCCTCTGCGAAGGGCCTATCTTTTATTCTTGTCTATTACTGCATATAAGAGTCATGGTGATCTTCACCTTTCCTTTTTACATTTTATCCTTTGGCAAGCACAATGTGTTGGAAAGATCCTGATATATATAGCTAATTGGATGTGAGTTTTCATGAACTATTATTGTTGACATTACCCTTGAGGTAAAAGTTGGGAGGCAAAACTATAAGCCCCTATCTTTCTCTGTGTCTGATTAAAACTTCATACCCATAAGTATTGCGTGATGTTAGCAATTGTGAAAGACTAAATGATAGTTGAGTATGTGGACTTGCTGAAAAGCTCTTATATTGACTCTTTCCTATGTTATGATAAATTCAATTGCTCCAATGACTGAGATTATAGTTTTAGTTTTCAATGAAGTTTATGATTCATACTTGAAATTGTGATTATTGTTACTCTAGCATAGAAATCATATGACAAGAATTATGGAAGTATGTTATATCTGATTTCTCTATCTCTCTATCCTCTATCTCTAAACATGTGAAATATTGTTTGATTTCGGCTTTCTATCTATCTCTCTATCTGGGAGTTGAATTGCTATATCTCTTTAATTGATATTTTTTATGGTTGTATATTCTATGTCACAATACTTTGGCCTTTTCTCTTATTATCTCTATATATATATTATAATTCGGCTTGTTCAGCTGAATTCTTGGCTAAATAGGAAGCATTCTATTTAACCTATATCTCCGCGAAAAGTCTTGAAACTTCACTGGAAGTTATTGTTTTGGGATAATAAAAAATAACAAGAAATGAATCCACCAGATGGGGCGCCACTATCCCCTGTCTCTGTTTGCCCCTGCCTCGTGGCTATCCCATCTTTCCGCTTTCTCTATATGAAGTCTTTCGTCCGAGAAAAAATTATAATTCTCCGCCGCCACGAGGTGAACCTTGGCGGAACCAATCTAGGGCTCCGGCAGAGCTGTTCTGCCGGGGAAACTTCCCTCCGGGAGGGGGAAATCATCACCATCGTCATCACCAACGATCCTCTCATCGGGAGGGGGTCAATCTCCATCAACATCTTCACCAGCACCATCTCATCTCAAACCCTAGTTCATCTCTTGTATCCAATCTTTGTATCCAAACCTCAGATTGTACCTGTGGGTTGCTAGTAGTGTTGATTACTCCTTGTAGTTGATGCTAGTTGGTTTACTTGGTGGAAGATCATATGTTCAGATCCATTATGCATATTAATACCCCTCTGATTATGAACATGAATATGCTTTGTGAGTAGTTACGTTTGTTCCTGAGGACATGAGAAGTCTTGCTATTAGTAGTCATGTGAATTTGGTATTCGTTCGATATTTTGATGAGATGTATGTTGTCATCCCTCTAGTGGTGTCATTGAACGTCGACTACATGACACTTCACCATTTGGGCCTAGAGGGAGGAATTGGGAAGTAATAAGTAGATGATGGGTTGCTAGAGTGACAGAAGCTTAAACCCTAGTTTATGCGTTGCTTCGTAAGGGGCTGATTTGGATCCATATGTTTCATGCTATGGTTAGGTTTACCTTAATACTTCTGTTGTAGTTGCAGATGCTTGCAATGGGGGTTAATCATAAGTGAGATGCTTGTCCAAGTAAGGACAGTACGCAAGCACCGGTCCACCCACATATCAAAGTATTCAAGTACCGAACGCAAATCATATGGACGTGATGAAAACTAGCTTGACGATAATTCCCATGTGTCCTCGGGAGCGCTTTCCTTTATATAAGAGTTTGTCCAGGCTTGTCCTTTGCTACAAAAAGGATTGGGCCATCTTGCTGCACCTTATTTACTTTTATTACTTGCTACTCGTTACAAATTACCTTATCACAAAACTATCTGTTACCGATAATTTCAGTGCTTGCAGAGAATACCTTACTGAAAACCGCTTATCATTTCCTTCTGCTCCTCGTTGGGTTGACACTCTTACTTATCTAAAAGGCTACGATAGATCCCCTACACTTGGATCATCAAGACTCTTTTCTGGCGCCGTTGCCGGGGAGTGAAGCGCCTTTGGTAGGTGGAATTTGGTAAGGAAAATTTTATATAGTGTGCTGAAATTTACTGTCACTTGTTAGTATGGAACATAATCCTTTGAGAGGCTTGTTCGGGGTATCTTCACCCCGACCAGTAGAGCAAAGAGTTGCTCCTCAACCTATCGAACTACCAACGATTGAAAATGGAATTTCATCAGAAGTTTTATCCTATGCATCTTGTCCATCGTGATCATAATTATATATATAATTTTTGGCCTCGCGAAGGAGAAAGCATCGCTCAAGCTTGGGGGAGGCTTAAGTCAATGTTATATTCATGCCCCAATCATGAGCTCTCAAAAAGAAATGATTATTCAAAAAATTTATGCTCGGCTCTCTCTCAGTAATCGCTCCATGCTCGATACTTCTTGTACTGGATCTTTTATGATGAAGACTATCGAATACAAATGGGATTTATCGGAAAGAATTAAACGCAACTCTAAAGATTGGGACCTCGACGAAGGTAAGGAGTTAGGTATAACACCTAATTTTGATTGTGTTAAATCTTTTATGGATACCGATGCTTTCCGTGAATTTAGCACTAAATATGGACTTGACTCTGAGATAGTAGCTTCTTTCTGTGAATCCTTTGCTACTCATGTTGATCTCCCAAAGGAGAAGTGGTTTAAACATAATCCTACCATTGAAGTAAAAGTAGTTGCACCTATTAAATTGAAGAAAAGACAATCACTATATGATCCTGTTGTTCCTACTGCTTATATTGAGAAACCACCTTTCCCTGTTAGAATAAAGGATCATGCTAAAGCTTCAACTGTTGGTTAACCAAAAGTAATATTAAGACACCTAAACCCCCTAGCAAGTTAAAGTTGAACCTAGTATTGCTATGGTTAAAGATCTCTTGGCCGATAATATTGATGGGCATGTTATTTACTTCTGAATGAAGCTGCTAGAATTGCTAGATCTGATGCTAAAAATAAACATAGACCTGTTGTAGGCATGCCTGTTATTTCCTTTAAATAGGAGATCATTGTTATCATGGCTTATGTGGAATGGGTGCTAGTGCAAGTGCAATACCTCATTCCTTATACAAAGAAATTATGCATGATATTGCACCTGCTGAGATAGAAAGATAGATGTTAATTAAACTTGCCAATAGAGATACTATTTCACCAGTTGGGATTGTTAGAGATGTTGAAGTCTTGTGTGGGAAAGTTAAATATCCTGCTGATTTTCTTGTTCTTGGTTCCCCACAAGATGACTTTTGTCCCATTATATTTGGTAGACCCTTCTTGAATATTGTTAATGCTAAGATAGACTGCAATAAGGATATTGTTTCTATTGGTTTAGGGGATATGTCTCATGAGTTTAATTTTGCTAAATTTTGTAGACAACCCCATGATAAAGAATTGCCTAGTAAAGATGAAATTATTGGTCTTTCTCTATTCGTGCCTCCTAATGATCCTTTAGAACAATATTTGCTAGACCATGAAAATGATATGTATTAATGAAAGAAAGAAGGAATAGATGAAGTATTCTTTAAACAGGGACCTATTTTGAAACACAACTTGCCTGTTGAAATTCTAGGGGATCCTCCTCCACCCAAGGGTGATCCCGTGTTTGAGCTTAAACCATTGCCTGATACTCTTAAATATGCTTATCTTGATGAAAAGAAGATATATCCTGTTATTATTAGTGCTAACCTTTCAGAGCACGAAGAAGAGAGATTATTGAAAACTCTGAAGAAGCACTGTGCTGCTATTGGATATACTCTTGATGATCTTAAGGACATTAGTCCCACTCTATGTCAACACAAAATAAATTTGGAGAAATACGCCAAACCAGTTATTGATCACAACGACGGCTAAATCCTAAGATGTAAGAAGTGGTAGGAAAGGAAATATTAAAGCTGCTTGAGGCAGGTATAATTTATCCCGTTGCTGATAGTCAGTGGGTAAGTCCTGTCCATTGTATCCCTAAGAAGGGAGGTATTACTGTCGTTCCTAATGATAAAGATGAATTGATTCCGCAAAGAATTATTACAGGTTATAGGATGGTATTTGATTTCCGCAAATTAAATAAAGCTACTAAAAAGATCATTACCCTTTGCCTTTTATTGATCAAATGCTAGAAAGATTATCCAAACATACACATTTTTGCTTTCTAGATGGTTACTCTGGTTTCTCTCAAATACCTGTGTCAGCTGATGATCAAGAAAACCACTTTTACTTGCCCTTTCGGTACCTTTTGCTTATAGACGTATGCCTTTTGGTTTATGTAATGCACCTGCTACCTTTCAAAGATGCATGATGGCTATATTCTCTGACTTTTGTGAAAAGATTTGTGAATTCATGGATGATTTCTCTTTATGGATCCTCTTTTGATGATTGCTTGAGCAACCTTGATCGAGTTTTGCAGAGATGTGAAGAAACTAATCTTGAATTGGGAGAAGTGCCACTTTATGGTTAATGAAGGTATTGTCTTGGGGCATAAAATTTCTGAAAGAGGTATTGAAGTTGACAAAGCTAAAGTTGATGCTATTGAAAAGATGTCGTGTCCCTAAGGACATCAAAGGTATAAGAAGTTTCCTTGGTCATGCCGGTTTTTATAAGAGGTTCATTAAGGACTTCTCAAAAATTCCCGGCCTCTGACTAACCTATTACAAAAAGATATTCCTTTTGTCTTTGATGATGATTGTGTAGAAGCATTTGAAATACTTAAGAAAGCCTTGATTTCTGCACCTATTGTCCAGCCACCTGATTGGAATTTACCCTTTGAAATCATGTGTGATGCTAGTGACTATGCCTGTAGGTGTTGTTCTAGGACAAAGAGTTGATAAAATAAATGTTATTCAATATGCTAGTAAAACTCTAGACAATGCCCAGAGAAATTATGCTACTACTGAAAAGGAATTCTTAGCAGTTGTTATTTGCTTGTGATAAGTTCAGACCTTATATTGTTGATTCTAAAGTAACTATTCACACTGATCATGCTGATATAAATATCTTATGGAAAAGAAAGATGCTAAACCTAGACTTATTAGATGGGTTCTTGCTACAAGAATTTGATTTGCATATTATTGATAGAAAGGGAGCTGAGAACCCGTTGCAGACAACTTGTCTAGGTTAGAGAATGTTCTTGATGACCCACTACCTATTGATGATAGCTTTCCATGAACAATTAAATGTCATAAATGCTTCTCGTACTGCTCCATGGTATGCTGATTATGCTAATTACATTGTTGCTAAATTTATACCACCTAGTTTCACATACCAAAAAAAAAGTTTTTCTATGATTTAAGACATTACTTCTGATGACCCACACCTTTTATAAAGAAGGAGTAGATTGTGTTATTAGACGTTGTGTACCTGAGCATGAACAGGAACAGATCCTACGCAAGTGTCACTCCGAGGCTTATGGAGGACACCATGCTGGAGATAGAACTGCACATAAGGTACTGCAATCCGGTTTTTATTGGCCTACTCTCTTCAAGGATGCCCGTAAGTTTCTTATCTTGTGATGAATGTCAAAGAATTGGTAATATTATGTCAAGAAATGCCTATGAATTATTCACTTGTTATTGAACCATTTGTTGCTTTGATATATGGGACCTTTTCCTTCCTCTAATGGATACACATATTTTAGTTTTTTTATTTGAAGATACTTTCTATTATGTCTATCTCTTTATCTCTCTCTTCCATAAGATGCTTAAATATTAATTTGTATTAGAGTTAGTTTAATGACTAGATTTACACTTTATTCATGGTGCCTTTCGTAAAATGCTTGCTAAGTATGATGTTAATCATAGAATTGCATCTCCTTATCATCCACAGTCTAGTGGTCAAGTAGAATTGAGCAATAGAGAGCTCTAATTTTGCAAAAGACTGTTAATAGATCTAGAAAGAATTGGTCCAAGAAACTTGATGATGCATTATGGGCTTATAGAACTGCATACAAAAATCCTATGGGTATGTCTCCGTATAAAATGGTTTATGGTAAAGCATGTCACTTACCTCTCGAACTAGAACATAAGGCATATTGGGCTATTAAAGAGCTCAACTATGATTTTAAAAGCTTGGATTTGACATTAGCTCACTTGATGAATGGAGAACCCAGGCCTACAAGAATGCCAAACTGTATTTAAAGAAAAAGTTAAAAGATGGCATGATAAAAGGATACAAAAGCGAGTTTAATGTAGGTGATTATGTATTGCTATACAACTCTCGTTTAAGATTTTTTGCAGGAAAAACTTCTCTCTAAATGGGAAGGTCCTTACGTTATCGAGGAGGTCTATCATTCTGGTGCCATAAAAATCAACAACTTCGAAGCACAAATCCGAGGGTGGTGAACGGTCAAAGAATCAAACATTATATCTCAGGTAATCCCATAAATGTTGAAACTAAATGTTAATTGAAACCGTAACCCCGGAGGAATACATAAGGACACTTTTAGAACATTTCAGACTCCGAAAAGGAATAGAGTACGGTACGGTAAGTAAACCGACTCCAAACAGTTCTAATGGCAATTTTTCTCCGTTTTGGAATATTTAAGAAAATAGGAAAATAAGAAGTACTCCGAAAGGACACGAGGTTCCACGAGGGTGGAGGGCGCGCCCTACCCCCTGGCGGCCCCCTGCCTCGTGGGCACCTCGTGCGCTCTCCGGACTCCGTTTTCTTGCACGATACTTCTTTTGGTCGGTAAAAATTCATTATATAATCTCCCGAAGGTTTTGACCACCGTATCACGCAAATATCCCTGTTTTTGTTTTGAGCTGTTTCTGCTGCAGATTTAGAGCAAGATGTCTTCTCAAGAGTCAGTCGGGGAGAGTCGGGTGTCTCATCCGACACCGGGGCCAAGAGCAAACAGTAATGCTGACCACTTGGGCCATCAACTGAGGAAGAGATGGAGGCCGACTTGAAAAGGATAGATGCCATGGTGGAGGATGAAGAAGTTACTTCTCGTTTCTGAGCCGGATTCATGATGAGGGAACTACAGAGCTCAGCTATTCCAAACTCAGCCATCCCTTCCAATGTTAGATTTCTTTCTTATGAAAATATGAAAAAGAGTGTTACTTGTTCTCCCGCATCTATGCAACATCCTTGGGTGAAAGGAGCTTTAGCCGTCACGGGCAAGCTCAGTAAGGAAATAATGGACCTCAAGCAGCAAGTCAATAAGCTCGAGGAAGAGAATCGCATCCTGAGGGGCATCATCGCCAAGAATATCACGTCACCACCCCCGAAGAAGGATACATAAACACATGGGTATGGGCACTCCCCTTGGCAACTGCCAAGCTTGGGGGAGTGCCCCGGTATCGTATCACCATCACTTTTATCTTTACCGTTTTTCTTAGTTCGATCCTTTTGATAATATCTTGATCTAGTAGAATAAAGTTTTAGTATGATCTAGTTGTGAGTTTTGCTTTATGATCCTTCTATGTAATCGAGTCCGTGAGCTATATATAATAAAGATTAGTGTTGAGTCAAGGGCTTGATTATTTTTCTATGATCTTGACGGAATAGAATAAAAGAGAAGAAATAGAAAGAAATAGAGAGATCATATGGATCTTATGGAGAGTAGTGACTTCACATATAAAGATTATGATGAATAAAAGTTGTTGAGAGTTGACAAACATAGTTTTGGCCATCGTTGCAATTAATATGAAGTAATAAAGAAAGAGAGGTTCACATATAAATATACTATCTTGGACATCTTTTATAATTGTGATCACTCATTAAAGTATGATATGCTAAAGAGTTGACGTTGGACAAGGAAGACAACGTAATGGGTTATGTTTTCTTACATCTGAGATAAATTATATTGTCATGGATCATCCAACATGTTGAGCTTGCCTTTCCCTCTCTTGCTAGCCAATTTCTTTGCACCAAGTAGAGATACTACTTGTGCTTCCAAATATCCCTAAACCTAGTTTTGCCATGAGAGTCCACCATATCTACCTATGGATTGAGTAAGATCCATCAAGTAAGTTGTCATCGGTGCACGCAATAAAAATTGCTCTCTAAATATGTATGATCTATTAATGTGGAGAAAATAAGCTTTATACGATCTTGTGATATGGAAGAAATAAAAGTGAAAGACTGCATAATAAAGGTCCATATCACACGTGGCAATATAAAGTAACGTTCAAGATTTTGTGCATCCAACCATAAAAGCGCATGACAACCTCTGCTTCCCTCTGTGAAGGGCCTATCTTTTACTTTTATCTTACCCCTTATATAAGTCATGGTGATCTTCACCTTCCTTTTTACATTTTATCCTTTGGCAAGCACAATGTGTTGGAAAGATCTTGATATATATGGCTAATTGGATGTGAGTTTTCATGAACTATTATTGTTGACATTACCCTTGAGGTAAAAAGTTGGGAGGCAAAACTATAAGCCCCTATCTTTCTCTGTGTCCGATTAAAACTTCATACCCATAAATATTGCGTGAGTGTAGCAATTGTGAAAGACTATTGATAGTTGAGTATGTGGACTTGCTGAAAAGCTCTTATATTGACTCTTTCCTATGTTATGATAAATTGCAATTGCTTCAATGACTGAGATTATAGTTTGTTAGTTTTCAATGAAGTTTCTGATTCATACTTTGAGTATAGTGAATTGAGAATTGTAATTGCTTTACTTACATTGACCCTCATGTCTGTATTTTATTTTATCGACACCTCTTATCTCTAAACATGTGGACATATTTTCCGATTTCGCTTTCGCTTGAGGACAAGAGGTCTAAGCTTGGGAGTTGATACGTCCATTTTGCATCATGCTTTTTTTATATCGATATTTATTGCATTATGGGCTGTTATTACACATTATGTCACAATACTTATGCCTTTTCTCTCTTATTTTACAAGGTTTGCATGAAGAGGGGGAATGCCGGCATCCGAAATTCTGGGCTGGAAAAGGAGCAAATATTAGAGACCTATTGTGCACAACTCCAAAAGTCCTGAAACTTCACGGAAGTCATTTTTGGGATTAATAAAAAATACTGAGCGAAGAAAGTACCAGAGGGGGCCCACACCCTGGCCACGAGGGTGGGGGCGCGCCCTACCCCCCTGGGCGCGCCCCCTGCCTCATGGGCCCCCGGGTGGCCCTCTGATGCCCATCTTTGGCTATATGGAGTCTTTCGTCAAGGAAAAAAAAATCATAAGCAAGCTTACGGGGCGAAACTCCGCCGCCACAAGGCGGAACCTTGGCGGAACCAATCTAGGCGGAGCTGTTCTGCCGGGGAAACTTCCCTCTGGGAGGGGGAAATCGTCACCATC
The DNA here is from genome assembly GCF_003073215.2 of Triticum urartu. Lineage (NCBI taxonomy): Eukaryota > Viridiplantae > Streptophyta > Magnoliopsida > Poales > Poaceae > Triticum > Triticum urartu. The sequence continues at coordinate 11,889,995 of NC_053025.1, forward strand.
GTCATCACCAACGAACCTCTCATCGGGAGGGGGTCAATCTCCATCAACATCTTCACCAGCACCATCTCATCTCAAACCCTAGTTCATCTCTTGTATCCAAACCTCAGATTGGTAC
>NC_053025.1:11891109-11926175 GCF_003073215.2 Triticum urartu
GGGGGGCAGTGGGTTGGTGGTGCCTTTTACCAGTTTGCCTCTAAGTGGCGCCGCGGTCACCGAATAGGAATTGGCAAGGGTGCTGATGCTTATCGTTTTTTAGCCTAATGTGTATCGCTTGTTGCGAGCCATACGCGTGCGTCGCCCACGTCTCCAACGTGAGATGGGCCGGGCCGAGTGAGATGGCACATGTCATTTTTTTTGTTTTTTTCATTTCATCTTCTGTTTGGTCCGTTTAATTTATAATTTTTAAAAAATACCGAATACGAAAAAAAATGTTGTGAATGCGAATAAATGTTCACACGTATTCAAAAAATGTTCAGAAATTTAAAAATATTCACACATCTCCCACGGTTGCGAAGGTCTAGTGGGAGGCGTCCATGGCGAACTGCAGAGAGAAAAGAGAAAGAGGGAGGGAAGATGAAGGAAGAAGGAAAGAATAGGAGCGGCAGGTGCGCAGTGTCTTGCCGATGTCGGGTGGCTCAATGGAGCATGACGGTGAAGGGGCATACGCGAGGTGCGACTAGGGTGTTGGCAGCGAGGAGGTGCCTCTCCTCTAGGTCGGGCGCAAGAAGTGGCTCCGAGCTCACGATGGGATTCACGGGCTTGCGGTGGGTTGCATGGACTTGCAGGGCCGCCGAGTGCTGTGGGGGCATGCTAGCCATCAGATTTTGATCTAGACGACTTAGATCTAGGGGGTTAATCAGGACTGACTTGTTAGCAATTTTATATGCAAATCAATTTATTAATTAACTTGATGTAATGCCCTCATATTTAATCGTTGGGGGCATCAAGCGAGCTTTGATTGACGTAAAATATTAAATATAGCCTTTATATACTGTAATGAGATTATACAAAAATAAACAACCCATTTCAAGATCATTTAATTGCTATTTAGAAAATAAATCCTTTATTCAAGCTTTGAATTACGGGTGTTAGCTAATCTTGAGCTAAAATTGTGAAATAATTCAAATAGACCAAAATATCACAAAATGGTCAGGTGCAAGGTTTGGAGGCGATTCTTGAGGTAGAACGTCGATAGCTAGAAAGATTTACTTATTTGTCATTTAATAAAATGACAAAATAGAATATCCAAATTAATGCAATATGGTGCTGATGCAATGGTGATGTAAAATAAAATAACAATCAATTTCTATTTTAAGAATAAAACATGGTTTGTTAGAGACATGCACGGCTGCAAGTGCGTTGCGACAAGCAAAGCTAGGAGTGGTGGGATGCTTTGCTGCCGTGCTGCAAGCGTCGACTCACGGTACTCGGAGCCGGCGGCAATGCCGTAGGGGAGGGGGGAGGGGGCACCGACCATCCATGCTAGGAGGTGTTGCTGCACAGGACCGTTGTCGCTTCATGTGGGACAAAGGAAGGGTGCGTTCAGAAGAGCTGAAGGGAAGAGTGCTGATAGAGGGTGTGAGGGGAAGAGATGATAGGAGCATGGTTCGACCCTTAGAGCATTTACCGCCGGTCCCCTCAAATTCTCCCAAACGTCTGGGCGGACAGCCCGGTCACTGCCCGGATTGGAGAGATATGGAAAAATGAAACTATTTTACGCTTGATGGGTGCGTGCCTGATTTATGCATGATGCAAAATCAAACGATGTTCTGGATGCTGCTTTCTCACATCAACGGCTTGATTAATATCATTGTGCATAAATCGGTCAGATTACATCGTGTGTGTAGCATCGTTCAAGAAAAAATGTGGCCCAACCAGACGTCCTTAGTTTGTTCCTATATGTCTTGTGAGTTCACAAACCCTCATACCCAGACCATATACGAGGGCTCGCGGACGTGTCTGGTTAGTCCGCCACGTAAGACGCGATCCCCCCAGATCATATTTTCTTCTTTTTTTATTTTTTCTCTTCTCTTTCTCTTTGCCCCATCAATCACATGTAGAAGACCGGACAATTTAAAGATGAAGTGAGGGACATAGCTGCGTACATAAAAAATAAGGACCACAAACATGGATGGAGACCGAGACCTCACCCTCTTACCATGGCGCCGCCCTGCTCCTCTGCATCCTCCCCATGGCGCCACCCCTGCTCCTTTCCTTTCTCCCCCATGGATGAAGACTGAGCCCCCACCCCATGGTGGCGACCCGCTCCTCCATGACCACGCCATGGCACCACCCCTGTGTTGGGCCACGCTAAGTGCACAATAAAAAAAAATCTATGTGCAGATCAACTAGGAACATGCTAATGGAGGATGGATCACGAGATTAATACCACTAGACGCGTAGTGCCATGCAGCGAAAGAAGAGTTTGGCATCACGTCTCCACGGTTATCTCCTCCTAGCCGACCTCCCTCGTAGCCGATCGTCGGACCCCATGAACAAGTTCGCCGAAGCGGCACAAGTGCAACACCTCTAATGGTATCTGCGTGTGCAGGAGCAAGGGTGCAGTGCGACGCCCGATCCGCCCTGCTTCATAGGAAAAATAGATTGAAGTTAGTTATAATGGCCCTTCTCAGACTTAGTTCAATTTTAACTAATCCTCCATTTATGCGGGACTATGCGGGATGCCCACTTGCATCCCTATGCAGGAGGAACATGGCGTGGCGGACTGCTAGGTCCGATCACACAGCCGGTGGCGAGTGAAGGTGGCTAGTTGCAACACATGTAAAGTTGTAATGACAAAGGTCAAAGCGATCTACTCAATATGTGTGCCGCGCTGCTACTCCGTTAGGAGTTGCTAGATTTCCTCGAAGAGGAAGGATGATGTAGCACAACAGCAGAAAGAATTTCCCTCAGTTAAGAACTTTTAATCGAACCAGTAGGAGTCTCCAAGCTAACAAGATAAGCATCACCTACAAAAAATGCTTGCACCCAACTTGGCAAAGGGGTTTTCAATCCCCTCGTTCATGTGCTATACGAACCTAATTCTAATGCCAGAGAGTACCGCTACAACTACAACACCTAGTTGAATATGTTGGTGCAATATATGTGTGCCTACAATCTTGGTCTATTAGTTACATTTGGGTTGCAACTCTTGTTGGGAACGTTGCATGGAAAACAAAAAAAATTCTACGCACACGCAAGATCTATTCATGGAGATGCATAACTACGAGAGGGAAGAGTGTGTCTACGTACCCTCGTAGACCGTAAGCAGAAGCATTTATTAACGCGGTTGATGTAGTCGAATTTCTTCGTGATCCAACTGATCAAGTACCGAACGTAGGGCACCTCTGCGTTCAGCACACGTTCATCTCGATGACGTCCTTGCCTTCTTGATCCAGCAAGATGGGCGAAGTAGTAGATGAGTTCCGGCAGTACAGCGGCGTGATGATGGTGATGGTGAACTTGTTCCCGCAGGGCTTCGTCGTGCACTGCGGAGAAACTAGACGAAGGACTAAACTGTGGAGAGGGGCGCCGCACACGGCTAAGAGATTGTCGTGGTCATTGTGTGGCGTCCCTCCCTCATATATATATAATGGGTGGAGGGGAGGCAGCTAGGAGGCTCCCCAAGGGTGGCCGGCCGGCCCCCTTGGGCTCGTGCCCTCTAGCGCCCCCTTCTTTGTGTGGCGCCAGGGAGAAGGCAGGAGGGGGTGGCGCCCCCCTTTCCTTTCTCCCATGAGGAGGGGAAGGCAGGAGGGGCTAGCCCTCCCCCTTTACTTCTCTAGGTCCGACGGTCAGGGAGAGGGCACGCCAGCCCCGTTGTGGGCTGGTGTGTGCCTCCCCTTGGCCCATTAGGCCCATAGACCTCCCGGGGCCTCCCGAAACCCCTTTCGGTGATCCGATGAGTACCCGGTTCACTCCGAAACCTTTCCGATGTCCAAATAGCATCTCGTGATCTCATCAATATTTACCTCTGGAGCTCCGCGTCATGTCCGTGATCTCATCCAGGACTCCGAACAACATTCGGTCACCAAATCACATAACTCAAATAACACTATATCGTCAACGAACGTTAACCGTGCGGACCCTACGGGTTCGAGAACTACGTAGACATGACCGAGACACCTCTCCGGCCAATAACCAACAGTGGAACCTAGATGCCCATATTGGTTAGTACATATTCTACGAAGATCTTTATCGAGTGAACCTTATGACAACATACGTAATTCCCTTTGTCTATCGGTATGTTACTTGCTCGAGATTCGATCATCGGTATCTTCATACCTAGTTCAATCTCGTTACCAGCAAGTCTCTTTACTCGTTCTATAATACATTATCTCATAACTAACTCCTTAGTAAATTTGCTTGCAAGCTTCTCGTGATGTGTATTACCGAGAGGGCCCAGAGATACCTCTCCGATACTCGGAGTGACAAATCCTAATCTCGATCCATGCCAACTCAACAGACACCTTAGGAGATACCTATAGAGCATCTTTATGATTACCCAGTTACGTTGTGATGTTTAATAGCACACAAGGTATTCCTCCGGTATCCAGGAGTTGCATGATCTCATAGTCAAAGGAATATGTATTTGACATTAAGAAAGCAATAGCAAGAAACTGAACGATCATATGCTAAGCTTACGGATGGGTCTTGTCCATCACATCATTCTCCTAATGATGTGATCCCGTTATCAAGTGACAACACATGTCTATGGTTAGGAAACCTTAACCATCTTTGATCAACGAGCTAGTCTAGTAGAGGCTCACTAGGGACACTGTATTTTGTTTATGTATCCACGCATATATTTAAGTTTCCGATCAATACAATTCTAGCATGAATAATAAACCTTTATCATGAATAAGAAAATATAATAACAACTTTATTATTGCCTCTAGGGCATATTTCCATCAACTCTTGTTATGTGCTTCATGGTAGATTTATGTGTATTCTCATGGGTACTGTTCAGAAAGCATTTATGACTTTTGTACATAAAGGTGTGTAAGAACATATTATTTTTGTACTAATAGCTTTGAAATGCCAAGATGGATTTGAAAGTGGTTGAATGCATTGTCAATAGATGGTGATTGATGTGTTCCCTTCTTATTTGACAAAGGTTTCTAATACACCTGACATTGGCTTCACATTTCTGGTGCAAATTTCATCGGTTCAAATTTTTATTCTTCATTTCTTTTAAATTTTCTTTAAATTATTAAATCATCATCTTGAATGTTTGTGTTTTGCACTTTTCATGGAACATTTGTTTGTTCTTGTATATTATATATTGGAAAGTACATGATGCTACTACATGTACCATATACTCAAATGCAGTTTCTCAGCTATGTACAATAGATCTATCAATCAACTCACTAGATTTTATTTTGTGTCCATTAGATGGAACACCAACCTTTCCAATAAAGGAGAACTAACATATATTAGCTTACACAATCTATTTTTGTTGGGGAACGTTGCATGGGAAACAAAAAAATTCCTACGCTCACCAAGATCAATCTAGGAGATGACCATCTACGAGAGGAGAGATTGCGTCTACATACCCTTGTAGATCGCTAAGTGGAAGCATTAAGAAACATGGTTGATGTAGTCAAATGTTTTTGCGATCCAATCATGATCCGTCCCGCGAACTCCCGATCTAAGTGCCGAACGGACGGCACCTCCGCGTTCAACACACATACATCTTGATGACGCCTTCACCTCCTCGATCCAGTGAGCGATGGTGAAGTAGTAGCTCGAGTCCTCCAACAGCACGACAGCATGATGGAGGTGGTGGTGGAGAACTCTCAGCAGGGCTTTGCCAAGCCTCACGGAGAAGAAGAAGAAGGACTACGAGGGAGCGGGAGGGCAGCGTCGTGGCATAGATGGGTGCGCCTGCCCTCCCTCTACCTCTCTATATATAAGGGGAAGGAAGGAGGGGTGGTGCCCCTAGACCCCATCTAGGGGGGGGGGGGGCGGCCAAGGCGGATGGGGGCGCCCCCTAGGGAAACCCTACGGTGGCTTGCCCCCAAGCCAGGTGGAGGGAACCCTAGAGGGGGCGCCCACCTCTCCTGGTTACGTAGGAAAGGGTGAGGGGGGCGCACAGCCCCTTAGTGGGCTGGTTTGCCCCTCCCCTTGGCCCATGCCCCCCAACACTTGCCGGGGCCCCCCGAAACCCATTTCGGTCATGCTGGTCATCATGTTTTTTGTTTTTCTCATTTCGTCTTTTGTTTGGTCCGTTTAGTTTATATAATTTAAAAAAATGACGAATACAAAAACTAAACTACTTTATGCACGACGGGCGCGTACCCGATTTATGCATGATGCAAAATCAAACGATGTTTTGGATGCTACTTTCTCACACCAACGGCTTGATTAATATCATTGTGCATAAATTGGTCAGATGATGTTTTATGTGTAGCATCGTCCAAGGAAAAATGTGGCCTAACCGGACCTCCCTAGTTTGTCCCTATATGTCCGGTCAGTCCATAAACCCTCATACTCAGACCATATAAATGATGTATATGAGGGCCCGCGGACACGCCCGGTCAGTCCGCTACGTAGGACACAGTCCATCCTGGACCATCTTTTCTCTTTATTTTTTCCTTTTCTTTCCTCTCTCTCCTTTCTATCAATCACATGTATATAACCGGCCAATATAATGACAAAGTGAAGGACATGGCTGTATACATGACAAATAAGGGCCGAGGGCTTTGAGGAGCCAAATTTGAAGGAATCGGCTATAGATGAGCGGCGAGCGTACCGCTGACCAAATATGGCGGTTGCCCATGCATGTATGGCAAGAGAAGATGGAAATGCATGGTTTATTTGTTTTCGTTTATGTTTATCTTTTTTAATAGTATTCAATAGGGAAGGCATGGGAGTAGCACGGATGAGGAAAGAGGGCGTCGCGGGTAAAGTAGTTGTCCATCAGCATCAAATGGCCGCACACCCTGTTGCAGTTGAGCACTTGATGACGTTTTATCGATCCCTTGAAACTAAGAACATGCTCTTTCGCGTGCTCCATTCTGCAAGAACTGCCTCCTCCTCATTGCCTCATCCGTGTAGTCCTCGTTGGATGAGCTGTTGGACGACTCAACTTAGTACTCGTATATGTATTTCAAATTCAAATCCATTGCTTCAAAGAAGAAGGGACAATGGAATTTAGCATGGGCATTTCACTGAACAGTTGCCTGGCACAACGAGTGTTGTTGGAGCGGATGGTACCTGTGCGGCAGTTGGAGGAGAGTCGTGGAACGGCGACGGAGGAGAAGCGGCGTAGAGCCTACCGTTGGAGGTGACGAACTCGTCAAGTTTTGCCAGGGGTGTGGTGGACCAGCCGGGGTGGTGGCACGGCGGTGAAGGCACGAGAGAAAATGGGAGGATGGAGGTGCGGGTCGGAGAGGGGTTTTGGGTGGGCCGATGGTGTCGGAGTCCTACGTGTCTGTTGTTTGGACACCCGCAGAAGATACCCAACCCCACCCCACCCTCTTAGTTTGTCTCGGGTTTGTGGAGAAAATACATCCGGACTGCTGGACGGACCGATACATGACCGCATTGGATGGCTAATCACGTCTACACCGCAGTTCGGACGGTTGTGGATGGTTTAAGGGTCCATTTTAAAGATGCCCAAAATGTCAAATCAAGTGCCACCGGCGGGCAGAGCTCCACCTCCACATGACCACCCCAACAGAAACAAAGTACAAATTAAGTTTTTTTTGAAAAGGGGGGACTCCCCGGCCTCTGCATCAGAACAATGCATACGGCCACATTTATAGATAAATAAAGAGGTTCAACAAGGTCTTATAGTCTGAAAACAAAATAACGGCAAGCTCACAAAGAGCCACAACGCCAAAAACAATAGGCTCAAAAGCCACAACCGGCTAGCATAACAAAGATAGGTAAACTAATCGCCTATCTTATTACATGTCTGCCATCCAAACCGGTTGAAGATATCCCGCGCTACCATCTCCCACCGGACAGATCCAGTAACCAAACGCTCCCTGGCCTCCGTCGGAGTAAGTAACGACCACATACGGATCAACGCAGTAACCTGGAATAAAATCTGCAAAAAATGAATACTTATTGTTCTGTTAAAAGCCAAATCATTTATGCAGTTCCAAATTGCCCACAACAAAGCACATACTCCTACGCGAATGTGTCTAGCTGTTTCGGACTCTATCCCAACAAGCCACGTTCCAAATAACGTACTGACCGAATTCGGAGGAGTAATGTTAAAGACAATATGCACCGTGTGTCACAAAACTCTCGCCAACCGGCAGTCAAAGAAGAGGTGCTTGATAGTTTCGTCCCGATCACAAAAACTACACCTAGTAGATCCTGTCGAGTTGCGCTTAACCAAATTATCCTTTGTTAAAATGACTTGTTTATATACAAATCACATAAACTTACAAATCTCAATGACAGCTGATGGGAAAGAAACTTACAAGGCCGTATGCTCGCCGGAATAGCTGATGAAGCATGACCCATGACCCAGAAACAATTCCTGCTCGCTACTCCGCTGGTGATCTCGAAATCTCAATGTAGTTATTATTATGTTTCAGATGCTTTGTACTTTTCGTGAGCAATTATAAAAAAATTCGGTTGCAATGTATGGGCATATGTGCTTGCAGACACAATAATGCAAGAAAGACTCGAGAATTCACTAGGGCAGGAAACTTACGCGACCATTCGCTCAAAATTTTTGGACGAAAAAGGGTTGCCCCGTTGTTATGGAAACTTACGCGGCAGTTGGATCAAAAATTAGGCGGCCGGACCACGGATGGGAGTACGAGTATTGTGGGAGTAGCACGTAGAAGAGCAGGGCAAAGCCGCGATCGCTGCCCTCGCCTGATCTCCGTAGCAACTCCCGCCTTTTAGTTACGTGTTTCCAAAAGTATCGGGCTAAGCAGCAGATAAATACAGGTTGTTAGGGATATACTTGCATCTTGTCATCGCTTGTGAATGAATGAATATATGTATCGAAGGAACCCTAGGACGCAGCGCAGGCCACCTCTTCTCTTTTTCAACGATCGCATCTCATCATTGACGCCGGCCCCTGCCTACAAGATAGATCGATCGTCGATCGAGAGTCAGCCTAGCAAGTTCTAAGAAGGAGGTCGATGGCCGACGTCGAGAATCCTGCAGGTCCCAAGAAGGAGGACGACGAGCTCGCGGCGATGGTGGCAGAGCCGAGCGAGTTCATCTGGTTCGCTTGCATGTGGATGCTGCTCTCCTTTGGTATCGCGTTACTCATCATCTCGGCCGGCCTCATGCTATTCTTCGAGATCAACTATCCTGGGACCAAGCTCGACACCGTTGTGTTTGTCTCGGGGAGCATAGGCATTATTGTTGGCTGGACTTGTATTTTTGTTTTTACGGGGTTGGTTTGCTGATCGATCCAAACTTCTGGTCGACCACACCAACATCCATGTGTGATGCCCTCTTCCTTGTAGATTTAGTTTACTAGTATTCCTTAACAGTGTCGAATGCATGTCTGTAACTCTTTTTCTATTCTGTTGATGCGATATCTTCTTCGTTGGTCCAGTTGATTCGAAATGGATTTGTTTCAACCCAAATCACTTACTTTTCAAGTCAATATATCAAATAAACATGAGGAAACCCCATTTCCTTTTTGGAACTTATTAAGAGCGAACGTTCTCTCCATCTCTTTTGCGTGGAACGGACACAGTGCTTGCCATCCGATCCATCACGTTGCACGTACTGTACGCACATCGTGTTATGCACAAGTCAATTTTCGGCAATAAGTAATCATATTCAACAAGGTATGTTTCATGAGTTTCGTAAAATTGTTTACTAGTAGCTTAATAAACCGTGTGATTGATGATCAGTTCTCACCACTGATGAGGTCTTCGAGACTAGATCCACATGGCAATGTTTCAGTAAATACAACGTCTGATCATAAAAACTGCCATTCAGTTTTTGATAAATGTGCCACTACCAAAGTTGCCATGATAACTTTAATACGAATAAAAATATGGCAGCTCTATAAAGCATGGAACCGAAACTTTAAGGGCGATTCTTTCTCCTAAAACATACTTATATGGGACTTACTATTGAATTTCCCTAATTGCTTCATTGTGCGTGAGCACGACCTTGTCGAAACGAGCGACCACGGCTGGACCGATCGATGCTGCGTGTTTTGCATGGCGTCCCGCGGGTCCACCTTCAGGTGCCACCTGGTCGTCCAAGACTCGCTACGTGACACTTACTACCTTAACTCCTCGCATCCTCTTTCTTACATACGGACATCCAGCCCCATTCTTTCTACCGCGGTGGCTGCCCCTATTCTTCCCTTCCTCCCAATGGCGCCGCCCTCCTTCTCCCCTTCTTAACCATGGACGGAGACCGAGACCTCACCCTCTTCCCATGGCGCCGCCCTGCTCCTTAGCGTCCTCGCCATGGCGCCACCCCTCCTCCTTTCCTTTCTTTCCCATGGATGAAGACCGAGCCCCCACCCTATGGTGGCGACCCGCTCCTCCATGTCCTCCCATGGCACCACCCCCTGTGTTGGGCCACGCTAAGTGCACAATAAAAAAATCTACGTGCAGATCAACTAGGAACATGCTAATGGAGGATGGATCACGAGATTAATACCACTAGACGCGTAGTGCCGTGCAGTGGAAGAAGAGTACGGCAACACGTCTTCACGGTTATCTCCTCCTCGTCCACTGGTAGAAAAAGGGCCTTTAGTCCCGGTTTGTAAGGGCCTTTAGTCCCGGTTCTGAAACCGGGACTAAAGTGTCGGTACTAATGCCCTGACCCTTTAGTCCCGGTTCAATCCAGAACCGGGACTAAAGGCCCTCCACGTGGCCGGTCCACCTTTAGTCCCGGTTGGTAACACCAATCGGTACTAAAGGAAATTTCCTGATTTTTTTTTGAAATTTTTTTTTTGAATTTTTTTATTTTCAAATTTCTGAATTATTTTAACCTCTAATCTCTAATCACCACTCATCACTGCTCAATTTAATCTCTAATCACCCCTCATCATTCCAAATCATCTCACTTCCCGAACGGTCACCCATCCTATCACTACTCCAGCCTGAGCACGCTTAACTTTCGGGTTCTATTCTCCCTCGTTTCCAAGTTTGCACTTGTTGTTTTCCTGACAATAGTAAGATGTCAATCCTATTAACCCTCAGGAATTTAGCTTGAGCATGAAGTCACATATTTCATTGTTTGAGTTTAAAACTATTGTTCTAAAAAACAATAATTTTTTAGTAACACTAATATTTTTGAATAAGTAGTTTGACCATTGTTTGACCACAGTTTGACCAGATTTGACCAAAATTCAAAAAAGGTGAAATAATTATTTAATAACACTAATATTCTTGAATAATTATTTAGTAACACTAATACTTCTTGAATAAGTAGTTTGACCATAGTTTGACCAGATTTACTGAAAATTTAAAAAAACTGAAATTTGAGCATAACTTTTTTTCCTTTTGGAATTTGAGGATTCTAGAAATTTGCAAACAGGCCGTAGGCGGTCTCCATCGGATGTAACTTTTCGAGTAGATGATTTTTCATATAAAAAACTTTTTCATCCGAGTTCGTATGCAAAAGTTATGCCCATTTTACAAATTCCAGAGAGATTTTGTAAATAAAGTCGAAATTCATATTTGTAAATTTTCCCAACAACTAGACCACATATCACATGTGAAACTTATTTTCTTTTATTTTTTTGACATTTCCATCATTTTCTTTTATTCTTTTTTAAAACTGAAAAGGCGATCCCGGGGGGGGGGGGGGGGAGGCGGGGGGGGGGGGGGTGTGGGGGGTATAGTTTGAAAATTGGGCCTTTAGTACCGGTTCGTGGCACGAACCGGGACTAAAGGTCTCATCCCCATTAGTCCCGGTTCGTGCCTCAAACCGGGACTAAAGGTCTAATCTTTAGTCCCGGTTTGTGGCACGAACCGGGACCAATGGTTGTGGGCCAGGAGCGAGGCCCATTGGTCCCGGTTCATCCCACCAACCGGGACCAAAAGGTCTAGATGAACCGGGACTAATGCCTTAGCCGCACGAACCGGGACCAATGCTCACATTAGTCCCGGTTCTAGACTGAACCGGGACTAATGGGCTGAGCCGGCCTGGACCATAGCCCTGTTTTCTACTAGTGGTCGATCTCCCTCGTAGCCGATCACCGGACCCCATGAACAAGTTTGCCGAAGCAGCGCAAGTGCACTACCTCTAATGGTATCTGCGTGTGCAGGAGTAGGGGTGCAGAGCGGCGCCCGATCCGCCCTGCTTCGTAGGGAAAATAGATTGAAGTTAGTTATAATGGCCCTTCTCAGATTTAGTTCAATTTGAACTAATCCTCCATTTATGCGGGACTATGCGGGATGCCAGATTGCATCCCTATGCAGGAGGAACATCGTGTGGCAGACTACTAGGTCCGACCACACAGCCGGTGGCGGGTGGAGGTGGCTAGTTGCAACACATGCAAAGCCGTAATGACAAAGGTGAAAGCAATCAACTCAATATGTGTGCCGCACTGCTACTCCCATAGGAGTTGTTAGATTTCCTCAAAGAGGGAGGATGATGTAGGACAACAGCAGAAAGAATTTCCCTCAGTTAGGAACTTTTAATCGAACCAGTAGGAGTCTCCAAGCTAACAAAATAAGCATCACCTACAAAAAAATACTTGCACCCAACTTGGCAAGGGGGTTTTCAATCCCCTCGTTCATGTGCTATACGAACCTAATTCCAATGCCGGAGAGTACCGCTATAACTACAACACCAAGTTGAATATGTTGGTGCAATATATGTGTGCCTACAATCTTGGTCTATTAGTTGCATTTGGGTTGCAACTCTTGTTGGGAACGTTGCATGGAAAACAAAAAATTTCTACGGACACGCAAGATCTATCCATGGAGATGCATAGCTACGAGAGGGGAGAGTGTGTCTACGTACCCTCGTAGACTGTAAGCGGAAACGTTATTAACGCAGTTGATGTAGTCGAACTTCTTCACGATCCAACCGATCAAGTACCGAGCACACGACACCTCCGCGTTGAGCACACATTCAGCTCAATGACGTCCTCGCCTTCTTGATCTAGCAAGATGGGTGAAGTAGTAGATGAGTTTCGGTAGCACGACGGCGTGATGATGATGATGGTGAACTTGTTCCCGCAGGGCTTCGCCGTGCACTGCGGCGAAACTAGACGGATGACTAAACTATGGAGAGGGCCGCCCACATGGCTAAGAGGTTGTCGTGGTCATTGTGTGGCGTCCCTCCCTCCCTCACACACACACAAACACACACACACATATAGTGTGGGGAGGGGAGGCAGCCAGGAGGCGCCCCAAGGGTGACCGGCCGGCCCCCTTGGGCTCCTGCCCTCTAGCGCCGCCGCCGCCCCCCTCCTTGTGTGGTGCCAGGGAGAAGGCATGAGGGGGTGGCGCCCCCCTTTTCCTTTCTCCCATGAGGTGGGGAAGGCGGGACGGGCTAGCCCTCCACCTTTCCTTCTCTAGGCACGGAGGCCAGGAAGAGGGCGCGCCAGCCCCCTTCTGGGATGGTGTGTGCATCCCCTTGGCCCATTAGGCCCATAGACCTCCCGGGGCCTCTTGAAACCCCTTCTGGTGATCGGATGACTACCCGGTTCACTCCGAAACCTTTCCGGTGTCCAAATAGCATCGTCCTATATATCAATCTTTACCTCCAGAGCTTCTCGTCATGTCCGTGATCTCATCCAGGACTCCAAACAACATTCGGTCACCAAATCACATAACTCATATAACACTATATCGTCAACGAACGTTAAGTGTGTGGACCCTACTGGTTCGAGAACTATGTAGACATGACCGAGACGCCTCTCCGGTCAATAACCAATAGCGAAATCTAGATGCCCATATTGGTTACTACATATTCTACGAAGATCTTTATCGGTCGAACCTTATGACAACATACGTAATTCTCTTTGTCTATTGGTGTGTTACTTGCGCGAGATTCGATCATCGGTATCTTCATACCTAGTTCAATCTCATTACCGGCAAGTCTCTTTACTCGTTCTGTGATACATTATCTCGTAACTAACTCCTTAGTCACTTTGCTTGCAAGCTTCTTGGGATGTGTATTACCGAGAGGGCCCAGAGAAACCTCCCCGATACTCGGAGTGATAAATCCTAATCTCGGCCCATGCCAGTTAACAGACACCTTCGGAGATACCTGCAGAGGATCTTTATGATCACCCAGTTATGTTGTGATGTTTGATAGCACACAAGGTATTCCTCCGATATCCGGGTGTTGCATGATCACATAGTCGAAGGAATATGTATTTGACATTAAGAAAGCAATAGCAATAAACTGAACGATCATATGCTAAGCTAACGGATGGGTCTTATCCATCGCATCATTCTCCTAATGATGTGATCCCGTTATAAAGTGACAACACATGTCTATGGTTAGGAAATCTTAACCATCTTTGATCAACGAGCTAGTCTAATAGGGGGTGTTTGGTTAGCTGCGTTGCATGTGACTCTCATCCACCATGCAATTTTTGGCTGTTTGGTATCCCACATGGGCTTTTCAGCCTGGTCCGGTGAATGCAAAAAGGGCCCTCTCAGCCAGGCTGAGGGAAACGCAGGGATCAGGTGTAGCTCTCATACACGCTCGTTCCTTCGCTTTTCTGCTCCCTCCTTCGGTCTCTGCAGACCAAGCGCCGCCGTGCCCTCGTCAACGCCGCCGCCCCCACGCCCCCCACGCCCCGTCGCCGCGCCCTCGTCTAGCGCCACTACCGCCACGCCCTCGTCAAGCTCCGCCGCCGCCGCGCCCTCGTCAAGCTCCGCGCGCCGCCGCACCCTCATCAAAGTCTGCCGCCGCGCCCTCGTCAAGCGCAGTCGCTGTCGGCCTGGTCCAGCACCGCCGGTGGCCTCGTTCGCCCTTGTTGAAGCGCTGCACGGCGGATCCTGCCGCCCTCGCGCTGTCGTAAGCGAGGATCCACTGACAGGCCATTTGTAGTCATCGAGCCCCAGATCCCGTCACCCAACGCAGCCCCCTAATCCACATTCCTTCCTAGTTTCAGCTATATTCTGAAGAACCTGCACGTACAGCCAGCCATCTCATACAAATTTTACGAAACACTATCTCGGCACATAGTTGCATCGGCTCAACCAGGCCACACTCACCCAGCATCCCTCATGCCATGCAGCCTAAAGCTACCCAGGGAACCAAACACGCCTATAGAGGCTCACTAGGGACACGGTATTTTGTTTATGTATGCACACATGTATTTAGTTTCCGATCAATACAATTCTAGCATGAATAATAAACCTTTATTATGAATAAGGAAATATAGTAACAACTTTATTATTGCCTCTAGGGCATATTTCCATCAACTCTTGTTATGTGCTTCATGGTAGATTTATGTGTATTGTCAAGGGTACTTTTCAGAAAGCATTTATGATTTTTGTACATAAAGGTGTGTAAGAACATAATATTTTTGTACTAATAGCTTTGAAATGCCAAGATGGATTTGAAAGTGGTTGGATGCATTGTCAATAAATGGTGATTGATGTGTTCCCTTCTTATTCGACAAAGGTTTCTAATACACCTGACATTGGCTTCACATTTCTGGTGCAAATTTCATTGGTTCAAATTTTTATTCTTCATTTATTTTATTTTTTTAAAATTATTAAATCACCATCCTGAATGTTTGTTTTCTGCACTTTTCATGGAACATTTGTTTGTTCTTGTATATTATATATTGGAAAGTACATGATGTTGCAACATGTACCATATACTAGTTGATATCGTATTTATATATGATGGATAAAGCTGAAAGTGTTAGCATAAGACGATCAGAGGTACATTATGCGTGTGTTCTTCTGTTCCAAAACTAGGCCAGCACATTTTTTGAAGCTATGTGATGAGAACTTTACAACAATACTGAAATACATGGGTGTTCTCCGAAAAATTGAAAGGATGGGACATTCTTCTCCCATCCTATACCTACAACACTTCATCCAACAGATCGGCTCTACAGGGTTCAGCCAGAGTACTCCGTCCATTGGAGTGGCCGATACGATCTCCCTAAGGCCTACTAGAGTTCGTTGTCCTCAGTAACCACCTAGGTCGGCTATGTGTTGCAATTAGACATAGTTTAGTTTTTTTTCGCGGGGAATGCTTAGTTATTCGATATTTTAGGTATAGGCGGCGATAAGATTTTTTTAGAAGAGATGCTGATAGAACTCAAATGCAGTTTCTCAGCTATGTACAATAGACCTATCAATCAACTAAGTAGACTTTATTTTGTGTTCATTAGATGGAACACCAACCATTCCAATAAAGGAGAACTAACATATATTAACTTACAAAAGCTATTTTGTGCGGCAGTTAAAATATATATTTTTCGTGATGGCTCAACAATGCATTTTCTTCATGGTGTTTTTTCCCGGGTTTATCCAGTCCATCTTCAACGCTAGCTACCAACAGAGTTACCAATACTTCAATTAAGTAGATATTTGTAAATTTGCTAGCATGACGATTATGTAGTTACCAAGCAACCCATGCTATAGCTACCAACACATTGAATATGTAGTTACCAGACCTGACCGGCCCTGGTTAACTCTCTCTTGCTAACTTGTGTGATTATTTCATAACACACTTCCTATTGCGAACAGATGGTTTGTGGAACTCGAAAGATATTCAGAATATATCTGTATGGTTGGCCATCAGATCATTTTCCAATGTGGTAACTTGGACTGTCTACGCATGTCTCATCCGAGACAGGGCCGGCCCATAGCCTGGGAAAAGGTGTCATCACCCGGGCCCTGAGTATTTTTTTTGCTAGTTACCACTATCATATTATACATTACACTGCAAAGATTATCAAAACTATAAAAGAGAGCCTCAAGATAATTTAGCACAATTTATGATAACTAGGTTTCTGTGTTTAAACCAATGCATATTTTTTCATTTGAAAAACGGGTAAAAGATCTCATATGCAGCAAATCAAACCAAGTGAATCTAGAGAAGCATATCAGATAATCGAATAATATGCAAAAGTACAATCAACAACATTTTATGTTATTTGACGATTATAATAATAGTGCAAATTTCAATATAAATACACATCATAAACATGTTGTAACCTATTACTGAACCCAACTTACAAATCACAATTGCCATGCCCTAGAAGTTTCTATGAATATATTTACCTAATATACAACAGAAACCACTATTAAGATATTTTTTAGTGTGTGTGATATGGAATACATAGATACACAAATATATGTGTATACACTATATAGTTTAGGTAATATTATAAAGTATTCAGAGTATATTTTTAACAACAAACAGATAGTTTGTTGCGTCATGCAATTTAAATTTTGGAGAATAGAAAATTACAATTAAATATTACAAATGCATAACAAAAAAATATTTGTTATTTAAAACCATTGTTATGGGGTTAAATCTGTATGCATGGTATAATTATTTTAAAATAAGTATAAAATATCAATATAAAAAATGTGTAGACTTCTCCTTAAACGCAAGCGAGCATGTGAAATCTGTCGTCAAAGGTGTTTGTGAACAGAAAGGTGTATCAACTCAACAAAATTATGGTAATACAAGTGCATTAGACTCAGACCACAAATATTAATCATACTGGACATTGGTGGTACCCACAGCTAGTTTAATAATGGAACAAACACTATAGAGCCATCAGTAGTTCATCGAAGCATGTAGAATAACCGGGGATGATAAGACAAGCGGCTACTATGGGTAGTGGACCTTCACCCAGGTGAACAACATCAACTGCAGCAGGCCAGAGATAGCTCCAATGATGTAAGGCGCCTGCAATTGTACAGAAGAAACGAAGAGTTATTATTGGTAAACAGCCACATACATTCAAGATCAGGTTGGCGAACACAATTGAAAAGAGTTATGATAGACTTACCAAATTGAGTCAATCTCGGGTCAGACACGCATAAATGGTCCAAAACAGGTCGCTGAAGAATGCAGCACCGGCCACCCGGAAAGACATATGGTCCACATTCTGGTGCGCTGGTCCTATGGGGCCTTAGCACGGCAACTTTCCGACGTTGTACTACAACAAGGTTTGTCCGGCTCTTGCGAGGGAGGGGCGATGGCAGCGGTGCGCCTTCAGCTCGCTGATAACCCACAAGTATAGGGGTCGCAACAGTTTTTGATGGTAGAGTATCAACCCAAATTTATTGATTCGACACAAGGGGATCCAAAGAATATTCTCAAGTATTAACAACTGGGTTGTCAATTCAACCACACCTGAAAGACTTAATATCTGCAGCAATGTATTTAGTAGCAAAGTAATATGGAAGTAACGGTAATAGTGGCAAAAATAACCGTAGCAATCGTAACAGTGGCAACGGAAAAGTAACTTAGCAAAGATCAATATATGAAAATCTCGTAGGGATGGATCAATGATGGATAATTATGTTGGATGGCATTCATCATGCAACAGTTATAACATAGGGTGATACAAAACTAGCTCCAATTTATCAATATAATGTAGGTATGTATTCCGTATATAGTCATACGTGCTTATGGAAAAGAACTTGCATGTCATTTTTTGTACTACCCTCCCGTGGCAGCGGGGTCTTATTGGAAACTAAGGGATATTAAGACCTCCTTTTAATAGAGAACCGGACCAAAGTATTAGCACTGAGTGAATACATGAACTCCTCAAACTACGGTCATCACCGGGAAGTGTCCCGACTATTGTCACTCCGGGGTTGCCGGATCATAACACGTAGTAGGAGACTATAACTTGCAAGATAGAATAAAAAACACAAATATATTCATGAAAACATAATAGGTTCAGATCTAAAATTATGGCACTCGGGCCCTAGTGACACGTTAAGCATAGCAAAGTCATAGCAAAACAAATCTTAGAACATAGTGGATACTAGGGATCAAACCCTAAGAAAACTAATTCGATTGCATGGTAAATTTCATCCAACACATCACCGTCCAACAAGCGTACAATGAAATTACTCACGCACGGCGGTGAGCATCATGAAATTGATGATATAGGATGGTTGATGATGATGATGGCGTCGATTTTCCCTCTCCAGAGCCCAAAAAGGTCTCCAGATCTGCCCTCCCGAGATAGAACAGGAGGTAGCGGCGGCTATGTATCTTAAAACGCGATGAATCCTTCTCTCTGATTTTTTTTCTCCCCGAACGTGAATATATGGAGTTGGAGTTGAGGTCGGTGGAGCCTTGTGGGACCCACAAGACAGGAGGGCGCGCCCCTCTGGTTGATTATTTCGCCAATATTTTTTATTATTTCAAAAATAATCTTCGTGAAGTTTCAGGTCATTCAAGAACTTTTATTTCTGCACATCATGGCAATTCTGCTGAAAATAACGTCAGTCCGGGTTAGTTTCATTCAAATCATGCAAATTAGAGTCCAAAACAAGGGCAAAAGAGTTTGAAAAAGTAGATGCAATGAAGACATATCACTCGCTTCAATGCTTGTAGTCGTCACTAGATGGTCTACGGATCTGGATGTAATTTTTGTTATTTCTAATGTTTGTTGTACTATCATGTTTGAAGATGAATAGATTGAAAGTTTTTCGTGAAAAAATGCATGGATTAGTCTAATTGTGAAAGTGAAGCTAAGGATGAAGTAATGAGAATGAGAAAGAATTACCACTTGACATGAGTGGTAAGCTATCTCAAAAACAAAGAATGAGAAAGAATCAAAGAAGAGTAACCTGGTCCTTTTTCTGTTTTTTCTTCCCTCATTGCCGATCGTGCTAGTCGTGGAATGTATGACAAGGGAAGAAAATGCATGCATGGATTATTTGTTTTCATTTATTTTACTCTAGAGAATTCACTAGGGCAGGAAACTTACGTGGTCGTTGGATCAAAATTAAGCGGCTGGAGAACGGACGGGAGTAGTACCTAGAAGAGGGCAAGCTGCGATTGCTACCCTCGCGTGATTTCCGTAACAGCTCCCGTATTTTAGTTACGTATTCCCGAAGGTATCGGTTTCAACAACAGAAAAATGGGGTAGGTTGTTAGGGACATTCTTTTCTTCGCTTGTGAATGGATATATATTGGGCGAGGACGAAGGCTTCATTATCGATCGCACCTCGTCATCGACGCCACGACCTACCCCATCGAGGGTCAGCCTAGCAAGTTCTAAGGAGGTATACGTCGATGGCCGACGTCGAGAATCCTGCAGGTCCTATGAAGGACGACGACGAGCTCGTGGTGGCGGAGCCGAGCGAGTGCATCGGGTTCGGGAATCTTGTTCCCAAGAAGGACGGCCACGGCCTCGTGGTGATGGTGGCGGAGCGGAGCAAGTTCGTCCATATCGCGGCCATGTGCATGGCGCTCTTCTTTTAATTGGCGTTACTATTCATCTCGATCCTCCTGTTCATACTCTTCGATAATGCCTATCTTGGGACCAAGCTCGCCGTCGTTGCGTTTGTCGCGGGGATCATAGGCATGGCTGTTGCCTGGACTTGGATATTGCTCGTCTACCGTGTCCTTGACGTCGAAGATGCACAGGGACGTGGGAGACTCGTAGATAGGTTCGTCCAATGGCACATCGATTTTTTTTAAGCTGATAGTTTGTTGATCGATCCATAGTTCGTGGTCGATCAGAACATCTATATGTGCGAGTTCATTCTAGATTTCATTTAATATCATTCATTAACTGTGTCGAATTCATATATCATCAATACCAAAACACTTGTTTTGGACCCGAGATTTCTTTTGCTACCTTTTTTATTTATTTTGTTGATGTGATGTCTTCTGCTTTGGTCGATTCCATCATGTTGCATGTACTGCATCCACTTTTTTTTGCGAAAGATGTACCGTACGCCATGGTACATGTCAATTTTCTAAGGCGGTTGCTAGGAATCAATCACATCCGCCTAGCTAGCCCTCTGATCTAGTGCCGTGGTCGTTCGATCCTCGTATGAGGCAGCTTCCTTCCTCCCTTAGTCTCGCATCCACCGCTCCCAAGCATAGACAACAACACGACGTCCGGACACTGCACGACGACGAATGATGCCTTGCAGCACGACGCCTTGTCGCTGCACCGGCCCGACGGACTTGCAGCAACATGACACCTCGACGAGCGCAGCGCCGTTGAGGTGCGACGACACCGGCCACTATTCGTTTCATCAATTGCTACGCAGCAGGATTGATTACGGCAAAACAAGCCAGAGGGTGACGCTGGCCACCCCCACTGTTGCCGGTGTGCCTCCATGGGTGCTACTTTCCAGCTTTGTCACCGTTGCATTAAAACATGTGTCGCCGACGAGATCTTTGAGTGGAAGTACCACGCTCGTTGCTTTGCAGCTCCCACCGGCGACGGCATTCTGCGGTTGCAGCGCGGGCTATCGAGTGATGCTGCATTGCAGCATCCGCAGTCATCGCGAGACCTTCATGTTGCAGACTGAGCCCCCACTAGTCATCGCGAAAATTTGAACCCATGCAATGCAAAACTTCATCTATTTGTACGACCATACTAGTAGAAAACAGGGGCTTGATCCAGGCCTGGCCAGCCCATTAGTCCCGGTTCAGTCACGAACCGGGACCCATGGGGGCATAGGTCCCGGTTCGTGAGCCCAGGGGGGGCGACCGGGCCTTGTGGGGCATTGGTCCCGGTTCATCTGTCCCCTTTGGTCCTGATTCCAGACACGAACCGGGACCAATGAGGTGGCTATATATACCCTCGCCCACGAGCAGAGCACTCCACTGCTCTGTTTTTCTGGCTGGCGAAGGGAGAGCTTTGTGGTGCTCTAGCTCACCTCCTATGCACATGAGGTGTTCGATGAAATGCCTGAGCCACACTACTTAAGTGTTCTCCTGTCCAAGCTCGACCTCCAAGTTCTATTTTCCTCAAGATTTGTCTAGGTTTAGCGGTCCGTCACGTTCCATCCCCGTCTTCACCGTCACTGATCGCCCGCGCCGATCTCGTCGCCAGCATCATGGATGGAGACCTCACCGTCACCCTATTCACATGGTGCCGCCCTGCTCCTCCCCGTCCTTCCCATGGCGCCACCCCTACTCCTTCCCTTTCTCCCCCATGGATGAAGACTGAGCCCCCACCCTGTCCCAATGGTGGTGACCTACTCCTCCATGTCCTCCTCATGGCACTACCCTTGTGTTGGGCCATGCTAGGTGCATCGACTGCAATATATAAAAAATTCTACACGCAGATCAACCAAGAACATGCTAATTGAGGATGAATCACGAGATCAATACCACTAGACGCGCAGTGCCAGCGGAAGAAGAGTTGGGGCAACGCTTCTCCGGGGCCATCTCCTCCTCGTCGATCTTCCTCATAGACGATCACCGGATCGCACAAACAAGTTCACCGAAATGACGCAAGTGCACTGCCTCTAATGGCATCTGCGTGTGCAGGAGGAACACGATGCGACGGACTGCTAGGTCATATCACACAACCGGTGGTGAGTGTAGGTGGCTAGTTGCAACACATGCAAA
The DNA here is from genome assembly GCF_003073215.2 of Triticum urartu. Lineage (NCBI taxonomy): Eukaryota > Viridiplantae > Streptophyta > Magnoliopsida > Poales > Poaceae > Triticum > Triticum urartu. Next base: position 11,913,412 of record NC_053025.1, read on the forward strand.
GCCCTAACGACAAACGCCAAAGCGGTCAACTCAATACGTCTGCCGCGCTGCTACTCCTGTAGGAGTTGTTGGATTTCCCCAAAGAGGAAGGATGATGTAGCACGACAATAGAAAGTATTTTTCCAGTTAAGAACCAAGGTTTAATCGAAGTAGGAGTCTCCAAGCAAACAAGAAAAGCAACATCTACACACAAACAAAATAAATGCTTGCACCCAACTTGGCAAGAGGGTTGTCAATCCGCTCGTTCATGTGCTATACGAACCTAATTCCAATGCTGGAGAGTTCTACTACAAGTACAACACCTAGTTGAATATGTTGGTGCTATATATGTGTACCTGCAATCTTGATCTATAAATTGCATTTGGGTTGCAACTCTTGTTATGTGCTTCATGGTAGATTTATGTGTACTGTCTTGGGTACTATTCAGAAAGCATTTATGATTTTTGTACATAAAGATGTGCAAGGACATAATATTGTTGTACTAGTAGCTTTGAAATGCCAAGCTAGATTTGAAAGTGGTTAGTTGCATTGTCAATAGATGGCGATTGATGTGTTCCCTTCTGATTTGACAAAGGTTTCTAATACAACTGACATTAGCTTAACATTTCTGGTGCCGATTTCATCAGTTGAAATTTTTGTTTATGAACTTGTTTATTCTGTATTTCTTTTAAATTTTCTTCATGTTGTTAAATCACCTTCCCAAATGTTCATGTTCTACACTGCTGTGATGGAGCACGTCTTAGAGGTGGCTTCAGTGTCTGCATTGTGGTTGAAGCCTCGATCTGGTTGGCCATAGGGAAGGAGAAAGGCGAGGTACAACAACAACATCGGCTATTCTCCTTGTGTAGGTGAATGCACCGAGGGTGAAGGAGTCTCAATTTTTTTGGTATTTCTTCTGGATTACTCCTCATGTGAATCCATAGTGCTGATTCACTATTTTTGCTGATCCGATTTGTTTGGCTGTATTGCTCTGGGTTACGGTTTATGGTTCGGATGGGTTAATATTTTCGGTTTATTTAAGTGTTGTTCTGTTTCGCTGGTTTTACCGTTCCGTGTTATTGTTTGCCTGTTTTGGTTTATTTGGGGTATTGTTTTGGTTAACGATTTTGGGTTTATTTGGATAGTGTTTCGGTATTTGTTCGGGTAATTGTTGGTGCACTATTCACTAATGTCGTGGTGTTAAAAAAGGACAGTAATATCAACCAAGGACTTAATTTTCCCATGGGTTACTGTTCATGCAAATATACTATTCTGGTCTACTATTTTGTGCCTCGGCAGTACCGTCACCGGAAAGGATTGGGACACGATCGAGGCGGCTATGCATCGGTCGGCGGTGAAGAGAATTGATGTGTAGAAAAATCTAAAATCTTAACGAGAGAGGCATTTTGGCTCCTTAGCTCAGATGAGCCCGGGGGTGAATTTTTTTTGTCAAACATACTAAATAAATTCAAAACAATTCCAAAAAAATTGTGGAGAAAGATGACTGAGTGTGTGATGTCTGTGTCAAATTTCAGGGCATTTGGATGTCTGAGTAGGTCTCAGCAAAAAAAATACAAAATTGAGGTCTATGAAAAAGTTTGTGCACTGTTTGGACCCGATTTTGCCTTTTTACTAAAGGCTACTCAGATGTCCAAATGCTTTGAAATTTGGCGGGTATCTCACGCACTCAGTCATCTTTCTCCACACAAAAATTCAGATTTTTTTTAATGTTTAGTAGTATTATTGAATTTACTATTCACCGGGTGCAGATGAGCCCGGTCTCATAATTGGATATGAGAGAGAGAGAGAGAGAGAGAGCTGGCCATGGGTGGGGATTGCGATGGCGGCGAGAATGGGGTACGTGAGCAAGCAGTTCGTTGTGGATGACGATGGCGGCGAGTAGAGAAGAGAGAAGTGCGACGCGTCCCATTGTTTGGTTGATTGGCAGAAAAAAGAGGCGGGATGGAATGGCATGGACTGAAAGAAAGTGCGCATCCACAAACTATAGCTAGCTGCCATCTCTTGTACATTCTACTCCCTCTGTTTTTAAATATAAAGCCCTTTTACATATTTTAATGTGGACTACATACAAATGTATATACACATATTTTTATAGTGTAGATTCACTCATTTTGTTTTGTATGTAGTCCATAATAAAATCTCTAAACTCTTAAAGGTCTTATATTTAGGAACGACGAGAGTATCAATAATGTAACTAGTAAAAAAGAAGAACAAAACCAGTAGACATTTATATGTTGGCAAAAAAAATAGAAGAGAGGGAAAAAATAGTTTACGTTGGTTCAGGGTGCACGCGTGACAAACCTTGTGATATATATATTTTTTGATTAGTTTGAATTGCTTACCACAAACCTAGTGATTTGATTTTATCGTATTGCTTGTGAACTGAGTGAGTTTGGCTGCCTGCCATGCAATGTACTGGAACCCGACGCGCCCTCGCTGCCGACGGCAACCTTTTTTGTGGAAACCAGCGTATGTTTTTGCTGGAACTAGCTATTGTTTATTTACCCACTGGGAGTTTTACCTGCCGACTATGTTTTGTTGGAACCATCTTTAGTTTTTCCTGGAACCTAGTGATTTTTTGCTTCAACCGACAAATGAAAGTTTTTTGTTGCTTGGCACTCCAACCCACGGCGAGTCGGAGGCGGCAAGGCTACTGATGTTGCAACCGTGGTCACAGTGGGCTGGAACCAGCCGGTGTCGGAGTTGCAACCATTACCATGGAGAGTGCTACTCTGTTTTCTACTACAATTGGCGATGATGATTTTGCTACAACCGCAATCTCTTTTTGTTACGACCGGCGGGATGATTTGCTACATCCATTCATGGCAGAGCTGTGGACGACGATGATTTTTGCTGCAACCGCCTTCTCTTTTTGTTACTACCGATGTTTTTTTTGCTACATCCCATTCACGTTGTGACCGGTGGCCGACCGGTCGTCATTGGCAGAAACTCAAGCGTCAACGGCGAGGGCCGGCGGGCGGCGCGCCGTAGCACTGCAACCATGGGGCATCAACGACCAGAGTTGCAACAGGTCGAGTGGGAAGTTTCGACCAGGGGTCGTCGACGAGATCTCCAACTGGCATCGATGACAAGGGGAGGTTCTCCTGTGAGCACCGTGGAGACGACGGGGCAGGCCTGCCGTTGTGAGCGGGGGCGCCATGAACGACGCCCTCTTTTGGCTCCTGCTACAAGCTGCGGCAGGGGGGGCGACGCCTGCGCAGGCACAGCGTTCTGTTTTTTTTTTGTATGCAGAGACGGGGAAGAAGATGATGACGTGGGGCATCGAACGGCTGTTGTACCCTGGATCGTACGGCTGCGCGTAGTGCCGCCCATTGTAATAGGGATACAAATAAGGTTGGTCATGAACTTGCTAGGTTAGTGTAATTTTCCGAGACTAGGGATTGGTGTGAGGAGCCTATGGATAATATTGTATCTTTTCTTTTTGACAATGTAACTGTTATTTCTAATCAATAAAGTGTGATGTTTATTTTAGATAAAACATCATTCCGCAAAAGAAAAGAAAAATATGACCGTAAGTCAACAGGGGGAGGGAGGGCCGTCCGTGCTGGAACCGAATCGAACCACTCGACTGGATCAGCCAAGTCAACGTACAGGACTCCAACTGGGACCAAAATTCGGCGGCTGCAGCAGAGCACGGACAGGAGTAGCACACTGCACGTACAAGAGCAGGTCTCTGCTCTCGCGTGATCTCCGTAACAACTACTGCCTTTAAGTTACGTGTTCCCAAAGGTATGGGCTTAAGCAACAGATTAATACACGTTGGTAGGACGCAGGCTACCTCTTCGCTTGTGAATATATAAACCGAAAGAAGCCTAGGACGCAGGCTACCTCTTCTCTTTTTCAACGATCGCATCTCGTCTCATCGACGCCCCTGCCTACTGGAGTAGCTCGATCGATCGTCCACCGAGGGTCAGCCTAGCAAAAGAAGGAGGTCGATGGCCGATATCGAGAATCCTGTTCCCAAGAAGGACGACGATGAGCTCGCGGCGATGGTGGCGGAGCCGAGCGAGTACATCGGGTTCGCGTGCACGTGGATGCTGCTCTTCTTCGCTATCGCGCTACACCTCATGTCAATCGGCCTCATGGCGTTCTTCCAGAGAAACTATCCTGGGACCAAGCTCGAGCTTGGCGCGTCCGTCGCGGGGGGCATAGGCATAGGTGTTGCCTGGGCCTGTATAATGCTTTGTTTCTTTTCTTTCACGAGTACTACCACGTGGTCGAAAACACAAGGGGACGTGGGAGACTCGTAGATAGGTTCGTCCAATTCCACGTTGATTTTTTTTCTCTTTTTTTAGGGGATTCTACGTTGATTTTTGTAAGGTGGTAGTTTGCTGATCGATCGACCAACTAATTTATCCGACGTTCATGTTCGATCACGAACTTCTATATATGTGTGCGCTATTCCTTTCAGATTTAATTTAGCACAACTATTCCTTAACTCTGTCCAATGCATGCCATGAAATTTTATTCTGTTACTCTTTTTTAATTCAGTTGATGTGATATTACCTTCTGCAGTGGTCAATTATTGGGAAACTTAATTTCAAGAGAGTGATCCCTTTTTTTCGGACTTGGGTGGTTTTGTAACCTTAAAACTATGTCTTAGTCCTTAATTAATGAGATGAGGCAAAAACTTTTGCTTCCGATTTAAAAAAATCTCAAAGCTATCTATAGCAATTGAAAATTCCAACAAAGCTTTGATGCCTTAGAAGACAGAAGAAGTGCTGTTGTGGATGCAACCTCTTAGATGGTTTTTGTGCAAAACTCGGCCATGACAACACAAAGGCTGCAAAATTTTAATTTGCGTGCATAAGCTTTCTGGCGGGCGCTCTACTCTACCCACCACTGCCGCAACTATCACTAGTGAACAGATCGATGAATGAATTGCAAAAAACATCGACATTGAAGGTTAGAGTTGCAGAAATCACAAATCTACAGTTTTGTACCAAAAATCACTAATTCTGAGCCTAATTTTTTGCAAATAACACTAGTTGGCCTCTTTGCGTGTTTTGATGACAATTATGACAGACGTGACCCACATATTGCTGACGTGGCGTACCGATTCGCGATAGATGACGTTAGACTGGGTATTTTTCTAAAAAACTCCTCCCCCCTAGCAATATCTCCCTCCCCTGCCAAGGGTCGGGATGTCGTCGTTCCCGGCACACCATTGACCTCGTGTCTTCTAACGTCGTCACCGGCGGATCACCAGCGGTGTACCCGCACGCCCAACAGTACCGCCGCCGCGGCCTGGCCATAGGTGCTCGCCGCCCCCTTCCTATCGGGTGCTTTCGTGGCCGTCTTCCCTGTGGCCGTCGAGTGCACGTCGAGATGGACAACCTCCGCTACGTCGCCACCGATCCACCCTCGCGCGGCTGCCGCGGCTCCCTTCCACGGCATCCCACGACAGCGGGCCTTGAGCACCTGGTTCCCGCTGCGGCTCCCGCCTCTTTCCTTTGCAACTGCGTGGGGTGAAGCCGTCGTCGCCAGGCCGACGAGCTACATCGACCCAGCCGGTGCGCCCGAACAGCAGCAAGACGACTCGCGCGCTGCGGTACGTGGCCGCCACCATGAGCGGCGTTCGCGGCTCGTACGCCTTGCTCCAGCCATACCACACTACCACAGCCCAACAACGTCATCAGGCGCTCCCGTCTTGGTGGATGTCGAGCGCGCCGGTGTGCGCGCCAACAGCAGCTTCACCGCGCCTCCCTGCGTCGTCTGGGGCACGAGCAACAGCAGCTCCACTGCGCCTCCTTGCGCCGGCCGGGGCACGAGTAGCAGCAGCTCACCGCGCCTCCTTGTGCCGGTCGGGGCACGAGCAACAACATCTCACCACGCCTCCCCTGCGGATGGGGTTGATTGCTTTTTCTATTTTTGATTGAAGGTTCTCTAAGCAAAAAGTCAGGGACTCTTCGGTAAATTTAGAACTAACGCTGTCTCACGCGAATAGTTCTGCCACGTCAGCAAAAGCGGGACCCACCTGTCATAATCGTGGTTGAAATGGACTAAGTCGCCAACTAGTGTTTTTTGCAAAAACAATTAGGCTCAGAATTAGTGATTTTTGGCACAAAACTGTAGAATTGTGGTTTCTGCAACCCTAGCCTTCAATGTCGATGTTTTCTGCAATTCACTCACAGATCGACATCTTTCGTGTGATATTTGATTACCACTTGTTCGGTAAACCGGGTAACTCAGCTGGAGCGCTAGGTCACGGAAGTTGGCCTCGGTGATGGCGGCGAGAAGTTGGGGTAGGGTGAGAAGGCGTTGTTCGTCATGGATGACGATGGCGACGAGAAGAGAAGAGAGAAGTGTGATGCGTCGTGTTGTTTGGATGGTTGGCAGAAAAAAACTGGTCGGGATGGAATGGAATGGAATGAAAGAAGATGCGCATCCACAAACGAGAGCTAGCTGCCATCTCTCGTTTGTTCCACTCCCTCCGTTTCTAAATATAAACCCTTTTAGATATTTCTATACGGACTACATACATGTCTATATAGTTATATTTTAGAATGTAGATTTACTCATTTTGCTTCGCATGTAATCCATATTAAAATCTCTAAAAGGTCTTATATTTAGGAATGAAGGGAGTATCAGTAATGTAACTAGTAAAAGAGAAGAAGAAAACCAGTAGACATTTATATGTTGGCAAAAAAAGAGAGGGGAAAAAATAGTTTACGTTGGGTCAGGGCGCGCGCGCGTGAGAAACCTTGATTAATTTGATTTTGTCGTTTTGCTTGTGATCTGAGTGAGTTTGGCTGCCTCCCCAACCAACGTAAGTCAACATCATTCGACAAAAAAAACATCAGTCAAGTTTTTTTCTTCTGCAGGGCAACATGAGTCAAAGTCAACAGGAGGAGGGAGGGCCGTCCGTGCTGGCTGCTGGAACCGAACCGAATCGAATCAGTCGACTGGATCAGTCAAGTCAACGTGAGTCAACTGGATCGATCAAGTCAACGTGAGTCACCACACCGTCGTGCTGACGGAACTCTTCCCCGACACTTTGCTGGATCAGAGTCCGGGAATTGTCATCGAGCTGAACGTGTGCTAGAACTCGGAGGTGCCGTAGTTTCGGTGCTTGATCGGTCGGGCCGTGAAGACGTACGACTATATCAACCGCGTTGTCATAACGCTTCCGCTTTCGGTCTACGAGGGTACGAGGGTGCGTACGAATTTTTTTGAAATTACTACGTTCCCCAACAAATACTTGAGACAAGCCACAGTGGTCTCGCCGTTCAGGCTTTCTGTCGAACACTTGGTAGGCGACAATGCTTGGGTGGTTGTGACCTTTGTCAGGATTGGAGACGAACTGGTTTTATCCGTCAGAGCCATGGAATTGACCTTTATGCTCACCTCACACGTAGCAGGAATAGCACTGGTCGAGGATGCCGGCGGCGCTGCTCTAGAAGTGGGTGCGGTCCTTGTTTCACTGTTTTCTTCTCCAGGGCACTCGGTCGAGCACATGGTGGGCGGGATCGACGCCGTCGCTGCGCCCACGGAGGCCGCGACCCAACTGGCCGTGGACGAGGTGGTGCGTGGATGTGTCGCGGTCGCCGCAGTGATGACAACCGAAGGATTCGATGTTGGTGTCGTGGAGCCGCCGACGAGGTGGTCGATGTCGCGCTTGAGGTTGAGGTCAATGCTTGCAGCTGGTGCCATTGGGGGGTTTGCGGTCACAGCCAGGAATCGGGGCGAAGTAGACTCCAGCACCGCCACGATCGGGGCGCGCGTAGATGTTGCCATGTGCGCCGATGGAGCGGAGACTGTGGCTGGCGTGGAGATGTCCGCGACAGTTGCGCCGCTGCCACGCGGGACAGGCGGAAACGCGGCCGACCTTGTCGTCGATGAAGCCGACACCGCTGCTGCAGGGGCACTCCTACGGCCGTCGTCGCCGCGCACCTTCCAGCGGAGGTTGTCGATAGTCCGGTCCAGCTTGGTGTGGAGGTTGGCGAACGCCGTCTTCATGGACTTCTCTCGCCTCGCCTTGGAGGCGGCGAAGCTTCGGTCCAGACCACGAGCGAGCTGGGCCTTCAGAACCTCATACGTCGCCAAACCCTCCGGCGAGAGGGTTGCCAGGAGCTCCGCGCGCCGCCGTGAGTCCATGGAATGGATTGGGAAAATTTTTGGTTGGATTTTTGGAGCAGAATCGAACAGATCTGATGCCAATTGTGAGGATCAAAGTACTATCCCTCTCGATTCATCAATTACAACCATGAATTACAGAGGATTATTGGGAAGAAGGGGATCAGAGGAAGGAGACGATGAACAGGAACTATCCTAGCGAGAGAGAGAGTCTCGGCCGAAGCCGCCGGTCCATTCCGGTCCAAGCCAAGTTGCTCATGGAGGCCTTCCCCTATATATGTAGTGTGACTCCTTCATGGGCTGGGTAGTGCCCGAGGCCCAGCGAGGCACAGGTCGCTGACAGATTCACTCCTATATAGTTCATATTTAAATGTCTAAAAGGTCTTATATTTAGAAATGAAGAGAGTATCAATAATGTAACTAGTAAAAAAAAAGAAGAAAACCAGTAGACATTTATATGTTGGCAAAAAAAGAGAGAGGGGGGGAAAAATAGTTACGTTGGTTCAGGGCGCGCGCGCGTGACAAACCTTGATTGATTTGATTTTGTCGTTTTGCTTGTTTTCTGAGTGAGTTTGGCTGCCTCCCCAACCAACGTAAGTCAACATCATTCGACAAAAAAAACATCAGTCAAGTTTTTTTCTTCTGCAGGGCAACATGAGTCAAAGTCAACAGGAGGAGGGAGGGCCGTCCGTGCTGGCTGCTGGAACCGAACCGAATCGAATCAGTCGACTGGATCAGTCAAGTCAACGTGAGTCAACTGGATCGATTTGTTAACGAACATAGCAAATTAACACGCCTCTGTAGCGTACGTACGTAAGCTAATTAGCTAGCGAGTTTCTTCCCGAGGCAAACACACGACTCAATCGAGTGCACCATCCCCAGGGACTGCGCCTCGTCCGTACATACTACTACTCTAGTACGTACAGTATATATATCCAATGGAAGGACTCCAACTGGGACCAAAATTCGGCGGCTGCAGCAGAGAACGGACGGGAGTAGCACACTGCCCTCGCGCTCATGATCTCCGAAACAACTCCTGCCTTTTACGTAGTTATTACGTGTTCCCAAAGGTATCGGTTTAAGCAACGGATAAATACAGGTTGTTAGGGATATATATGTACGTACATTTTGTCTTCGCTTGGGAATAAATATATATACCGAAGGAACCCTAGGACGCAGCGCAGGCTACCTCTTCTCTTTTTCAACGATCGCATCTCATCTCATCATCGACGCCCCTGCCTAGCAAAAGAAGGAGGTACCTCCGATGGCCGACGTCGAGAATCCTGCAGGTCCCATTAAGGACGACGACGAGCTGGCGGCGATGGTGGCGGAGCCGAGCGAGTACATCGGGTTCGCGTGCAGGTGCATGCGGCTCTCCGTTGGTATCGCGTTACTCATCATCTCGGCCAGCCTCATGTTCTTCTTCGCGATCAACTATCCTGGGACCAAGCTCTACGTCGTTGTGTCGGTCGTGGGGATCATATGCATATGTGTTGCCTGGGCTTGTATATTCTCTTTGATGCCAGCTGAGACTCCCCCTACATAGGTTCGTCCAATTCTACGTTTATTTTTTTAATGTGATAGTTTGCTGATCTATCCAGTGCCTAGCTAAACTTTGTTTATCCCTAGTGGCTAGTGGAGAAGTTCTTGTTTTAGACAATAATGTTCCAGCTTGTGTTGCTGAATCTGTAATGGGTGATTTAGCTCAGACTGTTTCATAATAAAGCTTGATGCTTGCCCTAAAAAAGTTCTGTGATCGACCACGAACATCTATGTGTGCCCTGTTCCTTAACAGTGTTGAATGCATGTCCTATAATTTTATTATGTGACTTTTTTTAGAACTAACTCTTTTTTTTATTCTGTTGATGCGATATCTTCCGTGTTGGTCGAGTTGATTCGAAATGGGTTTGTTTCAACCCAAATTACTTACTTTTCAAGTCAATATATCGAATAAACATGAGGAACCCCATATATTTTTGGAACTTATTAACAGCAACTTCAACGGTCCCCTGACTCTAGAATAACTGCCGTTTATGGAAAGTTGGCGTAAAAAACCCTCTCCAACAGTCCCGTAAATGGGACGATGACCTTCCCGTCACTTTTTAATGGGCTGAAGTTTCATCAACCGCCACACTTGTGACGCCGCCCACGCACTCCGCCTCTGCCCGCCGCCATGGCCCTGCTACACGCCGTCACGCCCTTGCCACCGCCCGCCAATGCACCCCTGCCTCCGCCTCACCCGAGCACGCAGCCGCACCCCAGCTGCCCGCGCATGCTGCCGCACCTTTGCCATCGCCTGCCGCCGCCTCACCCGAGCACGCAACCACATCCAACTGCCCGCGCACGCCGCCGCACCTTTGCCATCACCTGCCGTCGCCTCACCCGAGCTCGCAGCCACATCCAGCCGCCGCCACATCCAGCAGCTTCTTCAAGAGTATGTCAAGTTGCTCGTCCGTCCAAATGCACTTCCCTGTTACAGGGTCCAAGGTTCCGCCAGCCCCGAAGAACCAAGTCCGGCAACGGTCTGGCCAGTTCATTGTCTCTGGTTCGATCCCTTTTTCAACCAGATCATTCTCAGCCTTGGCCCACTTAGGCCGGGCTACGAGGTAGCCACCTGACCCCGTGCGATGGTGATGCTTCTTCTTCGCAGCATTTTGCTTGTTTGTCGCCGACATCTTCTTACTCTTTTCCGATGTCTTGTTGGCCACAAATGCGGGCCAGTGATCTCTGATCTTCTCATATCTGCCCTTGAATTCTTGTGTCTCTTTTTTATTGACAAACCTATTCAGCTCTTTCTTCCACCTCCTGAATAGGTCTGCCATCCTCTTAAGAGCAAAAGACTTGATTAATTACGTTGGTTCAGGGCCGCCGCCTCACCCGAGCACGCAGCCACACCCCAGCTGCCCGCGCACGCCGCCGCACCCCTCCATCGCCTGCCTCCGCCTCACCCAAGCACGCAGCCACACCCCAGCCGCCCGCGCACGTCGCCGCACCCCTGCCATTGCCTACCGCAGCCTCACCCAAGCACGCAGCCGCCTCACCCTATCACTATTTTTTTTGTTTAATTAAAAGTAAAACAAAAATGCTTTTAGGGGGGAAAGATTAGGAAAACTGGCAAAAGTTGCTTTCAAAAAACTCCCCTAACTTTTACGGGAAGGCAAAAAAACAACTCTTGTGGGGAGATTTCTAGGGGAACTGTTGGAGTTGCTCTAAGAGCTAACGCTCGCTCCATCTCTTTCGTGTGGGACACAGTGCTTGCCATCCGATCCATCACGGTGCATGTACTGTACGCACATTGTGTTATGTATTAGAAGTCAATTTTCCAACTCACTAATAGCATGAAAGAAGTAATCAAATTCAGTAAGGCATGCACGTTTCATGGGTCTGGTGTCCGACCATCATTTAACCTAGCAAAACAGTCTGTGCTTTGGAACTGGAAATGTATCCCTCCGTGCGCAAATAAAGTCGGCATGGGTGGTTTCTACAGGAAAGTAGGGCTGGACCACGGGGAAGTCGAACTCGATCATGGAGGAGCCAACTCAGACTCACTCATGGAGAGCTCATACTGGGCCACGGGTAAGTCGGGTTGGGCTCCGCCACGGAGGAACCAACTAGGTCTCGGCATGGAAGACTCATACTCCGTCACGGAGGCTCAGCCACGAAGAAGCCGTGCTCGCCACGGAAGACTTTGACTCGGCCACGGGGAAGTCAGGTCCGGTCATTGAGAAGCCAACTCGCCTCGTCCGTAGCTAGCTACCGCCTCGTCCGTACATACTATAGTACAGTATATCCAATGGAAGGACTCCATGGCTCAAAAGAATAAAAATGGAAGGACTCCAACTGGGACCAAAATTCGGCGGCTGCAGCAGAGAACGGACGGGAGTAGCACACTGCCCTCGCGCTCATGATCTCCGAAACAACTCCTGCCTTTTACGTAGTTATTACGTGTTCCCAAAGGTATCGGTTTAAGCAACGGATAAATACAGGTTGTTAGGGATATCACTTCCGCTTCGATAGACCCCCTATAAACACAAGGACGGCCAAGATTGTCCAATACCCCTTCATAACAAAGGGCAGGATGGGCATATTTTGAAAAAGCTTCCCCCGCCGGCCCGAGCGCCCGCAAAAAAAAACACTACAGGCGAAACAATACGTATATGAATACAGCCTGCCCGCCCGGGAAGGAAAAAAAATTAAACCGGCCGACCACACGCGCCTAGTGACGTGGCAGGCATGCAGACGTGCCCGCCCGCGATCACGGCGGCAGTCCCCGCAGTCAACGCGTCGCGCCGCACCCGTCGCGGCCCCACCCGCCCACGTCCCCCGACCGCACGCCAGCCCCCACCCGTCCGCCAATCACGGCGCTCGAGGCGCGCATGCACGTAGGCGGTTGCACGCGCGTGCCGCCTGCCGGACGCCTCCGCTGCCGCCTGCCGCCGCGCCTGCCGGACGCCTCCGCTGCCGCTTGCCGCCGCGCCTGCCGGACGCCACCGCTGCCGCTTGCCGTCGCTGTCGGCTCCTCGCCTGCCGCGCCGCCGCTGCCGCTGTCGCCTGGCCTGCCACCCGACCGGCCCGCCGCCTGGCCTGCCCCCTCCGGACGCGCCGTTCGCGGCGCCCGACGGTCAAACATCGCCTCGCCTGCCGCGCGGTCATTAACGCGCCGGCGT
>NC_053025.1:11927175-11942816 GCF_003073215.2 Triticum urartu
ACCCGTCCCACCGACGCCCGTCGCCACCTGCCCGCACCCGATGCCGTTCTTCCGCGGCAGCAGCAGCACCGGCGGCGGCGCCGCCGACGATGACGTCCCCGGCGCATGGCCGACGAGCATCGGTGTGCCGGAGACGCTGGAGCTCCACCGCTACTGCCTCCTTGTTCCGCCGGGCTGCCGTCTTCCACGCAACTGGAAGATCGACGCCGACGGCTACGCGACGCCGGGTCCCGGCGCGACGGAGGAGGAGCTCCGCAACCACAGCGGCGGCCGGCACAATATCGAAGGCCGGAAGCGGTTTTGGTGCGGGAAGGACTATTGGGAGGTCATGGCCGCCTTCCGCCCTGCGGCCGCCGGCGAGACCCCCGTCCTGACGGGCCGCAGCGGCCGTCTTCGCGCACCGCCTCCACCGCACGATCGCCACAGACATGGTGGCGGCCATGGTGTGCACCCGGCACCGGCGCCCGCGCCGGCCGCCGCTCCCTCGCCGCCGGGGATAGACTTGCCGCCGGAGCAGGTCATCCTCCGCGAGGACGGCGACCCGGATGACACGCCGGGGGTACCACGTGGCCGTACGGGCGTCGGAGGCTACAGCGGCGGCGGCGGAGGCGATGGAGGCCGCCGAGATCACGGCCGCAATCCAGGCGGCCGAGGCGGCGCAGCAGGCGGCGATGGCGGCGCCAGAGTGGCAGCAGGTGCTGCCGGAGTGGCAGCAGGAGTGGGAGCAGGCACCGGCAGAGTGGCAGCAGGCGCCGGCGGAGGAGGAGGATTCCGACGACGATCCGGTGGACTGGGACGACCTCGCCAACCGGTCCAGCAGCGATGATGACGGCGGCGACGGCCCGGCCGTGATTGACCTCGTTGATAGCGACAACGAGTAGTTTTTTTACTGTGTTTTTTATTTAATTTGGTTATGTCGTTGTAAGCCTAAGTAGTAGACTTTATGTATGAACTTGTAATCATCGAGTTCGCTCGACTATGTAAAATATTTTATCTATGTTGAATGAAATTTAAGTGAAATTTCTTTTGTCCTTTTCATTCAAGAGTTTTGATTTGATGATGAATTTGTACACGAAAATAAGGTAAAACATAATAAAATAGTAAGGACGCTAAAGTACGTGATTGCATGCATGTAACAGAACAAAATTTTGCGAGTGTGTGTGCATCCCGAATGTAGTCCTACACGCACGATATGAACGAAATCAGACAGGAAACGCATGTAGCTCAGTGTGTGTCCGGACATCGGTGTAGGGTACTTTAGCCTAGGAAACCCTAGAAAATGCGTCGAGGGTTAAAAATTTGCGAGAATTGGCGTGGGTGCTGTGGATGGTGATGGCAACGTGTGAAAAAAGTGTCGTGACGTTTGACAGAGTAGAAAAAAACCCGTAGTTGGGAACCCCCTCCCCGGCAGACCGAGAAGTAGCTGGTTGCACTGGGGCTACGTGATCGCATGCATGCAATTGCACCAAAGTGTGCGTACAGGTGGGCACGGCCAACGTAGCCCCCCATGCAAGGTTGGAACGAAAACGGACACAAAACGGACGTTGCGTCACGTCCAGGCAGTGTTTTTGCGATTTTCGACCTGGAAAACCTTAGAAAATGCGCCGAGCGCCGGAAAAATACGAAAATTGGCGCGTGTGCTGTGGATGGTGATGACAACGTGTGGAAAAAGTGTCGTGACGTTTGACGGAGTAGAAAAAAAACCGTAGTTGGGAACCCCCTCCCCGGCAGAACGAGAAGTAGCTGGTTGCACTGGGGCTACGTGATCGCATGCATGCAATTGCATCAAAGTGTGCGTACATGTGGGCACGGCCAACGTAGGCCCCCACGCAAGGTTGGAACGAAAACGGACACAAAACGGACGTTGCATCACTTCCGGGCAGTGTTTTTGCGATTTTCGACGTGGAAAACCCTAGAAAATGCGCCGAGCGCCAGAAAAATACGAGAATTGGCGTGTGTGCTGTGGATGGTGATGGCAACATGTGGAAAACGTGTCGTGACGTTTGACAGAGCAGAAAAAAACCGTAGTTGGGAACCCCCTCCCCGGCAGACCGAGAAGTAGCTGGTTGCACTGGGGCTACGTGATCGCATGCATGCAATTGCACTAAAGTGTGCGTACAGGTGGGCACGGCCAACGTAGCCCCCCATGCAAGGTTGGAACGAAAACGGACACAAAACGGACGTTGCGTCACGTCCGGACAGTGTTTTTGCGATTTTCGACCCGGAAAACCCTAGAAAATGCGCCGAGCGCCGGAAAAATATGAGAATTGGCATGTGTGCTGTGGATGGTGATGGCAACGTGTGGAAAAAGTGTCGTGCCGTTTGACGGAGTAGAAAAAAACCGTAGTTGGGAACCCCCTCCCCGGCAGACCGAGAAGTAGCTGGTTGCACTGGGGCTACGTGCTCGCATGCATGCAATTGCACCAAAGTGTGCGTACATGTGGGCACGGCCAACGTAGGCCCCCACGCAAGGTTGGAACGAAAACGGACACAAAACGGACGTTGCATCACTTCCGGGCAGTGTTTTTGCGATTTTCGACGTGGAAAACCCTAGAAAATGCGCCGAGCGCCAGAAAAATACGAGAATTGGCGCGTGTGCTGTGGATGGTGATGGAAACATGTGGAAAAAGTGTCGTGACGTTTGACGGAGCAGAAAAAAACCGTAGTTGGGAACCCCCTCCCCGGCAGACCGAGAAGTAGCTGGTTGCACTGGGGCTACGTGATCGCATGCATGCAATTGCACCAAAGTGTGCGTACATGTGGGCACGGCCAACGTAGGCCCCCACGCAAGGTTGGAACGAAAACGGACACAAAACGGACGTTGCGTCACTTCCGGGCAGTGTTTTTGCGATTTTCGACCTGGAAAACCCTAGAAAATGCGCCGAGCGCCAGAAAATACGAGAATTGGCGTGTGTGCTGTGGATGGTGATGGCAACGTGTGAAAAAAGTGTCGTGACGTTTGACAGAGTAGAAAAAAACCCGTAGTTGGGAACCCCCTCCCCGGCAGACCGAGAAGTAGGTGATTGCACTGGGGCTACGTGATCGCATGCATGCAATTGCACCAAAGTGGGCGTATAGGTGGGCACGGCCAACGTAGCCCCCCATGCAAGGTTGGAACGAAAACGGACACAAAACGGACGTTGCGTCACGTCCGGGCAGTGTTTTTGCGATTTTCGACCTGGAAAACCCTAGAAAATGCGCCGAGCGCCGGAAAAATACGAAAATTGGCGTGTGTGCTGTGGATGGTGATGACAACGTGCGGAAAAAGTGTCGTGACGTTTGACGGAGTAGAAAAAAAACCGTAGTTGGGAACCCCCTCCCCGGCAGAACGAGAAGTAGCTGGTTGCACTGGGGCTACGTGATCGCATGCATGCAATTGCACCAAAGTGGGCGGACATGCGGGCATGGCCTACGTAGGGCCCCACGCAAGGTTGGAACGAAAACGGACACGAAACAAACATTGCGTCACGTCCGGCCAGTGTTTTACGGCATTTTCACGGGGAAAATCCTAGGAAATGCATCGAGCGTCGGAAAAATATGCAAACTGGCGTGGGTGCTGTCGAGGGTGATGCCAACGTGTGGAAAAAGTTTCGTGCCATTTGGCGGAGTCCAAAAAAAATTGTCTATCAATCAATGTATTTTCGATAATGGTTGTTTTAAAAAACAGACGCAACTAATGATTGGGAAAAAACTAATAAATAGGTTCTTACAAAAAAAACTAATAAATGGGTTCTTACAAAAAACAGACGCAACTAATAAAGCCTGCGTACATGCATATCCATCGGGGGTCAAAGGCCCTCCACGCCTCCACGATGTTGGCCAGTCCACGCCGCCTCCACGCCGCCTCCACGAGCGCCTCTGGCGACACCATCTAGGGCAAACGCAGCCCCCGACGCCACCTCACACCGCCTCCACGATCGCCTCCCCCGACGCCATCTGCGGCCACCGCCGCCCCCGACGCCAAGTCACGCCGACGCCGCCCCAACGCGCGCGACGGCCCTGAGGCCATCTGCCACCGACGCCAAGTCACGCCGACGCCGCCCCAACGCCCGCGATGGCCCTGAGGCCATCTGCCACCGACGCCATCTGCGGCCGACGCCGTCGCCCCCGTTGCCATGATCTAAGTACTGCGTAAATACATACCAAAGATTTTTTCAGAAATCATAGTGTTTTTAAAAAAACTTTAAAATTATTTACAGGTGGAGACCGGCGCCATCTGCTACCAAAGCCACCGCGCCGTCGTCCCCAGGGCCGGCCCTGATCCCATGGCACGAGGTACTATTCATTCATCATGTTTATCATGTGCCCATATAAAGTAGCTAATATTTTTTTTGCTCCTATTCCTAGCGACGGTGGAGTATGGAGAGATTTTTTGTTCGGTTGAGAAGTGGTGTCTGTTGGTCAACAAACTAAACTCTAGGCAGAAAAAGCGTTTTGCAAGCACTAGTCTTGGAAAAATGCTGATGATACCTTGTGTGCTCATGCGCAAATGTTTGCTCCAGTTCATTATTAAATCGTATTCGTTGGACAGCAAAAGGTTCATCATGCCATCAAAAAATGGTGCGATATCATTGCGCACCGAAGATATGTTTGAAATTTTCGGGCTACAGAACAAGGGCAAAGATGTCATGAAAGCGCTAGGAAAAGGGGGGTTAAAGGAGAAGGTGAAGGTGCCTAGTCGCTTTTTAGATTCCAATACGGGGGAAATGATGATAGACGACCTGATTGAGAACATCGTTGCCAGTGGCACATACGATGATGATTTCCTCCGTAGAATTGTTCTGCTTCTTCTAGGCACGGTTCTTGCACCGCAGTCCACGATAGAAGTTCCTAATGCTTATTACAAGTTAGTGCACGATGTGGAGGCCATCAAAGCATATAATTGGAATGCGTTTACGTTACGCGTTTGCGTGGAAGGCATCACAAAGACCTTATCAGATCTTACAAAATTTACTTGGCCGATCGGAAACCTTGCGCTCCTACAGGTAAATCTTATGTTATATTTGTTTCTTTTGAACTATAGTTTGTGAATTTTGTTTGCTAATATACTTCATGTTCATGCAGTACATGTTTTGGGAGAAAGTGCAGCCACTGGATGATGAGGCATTTGATCCATTAGCTAATGAGTATCCATTGATGCTTAATTGGTCAGAAGATGAGGCTAAGAAGCGTGACGCATACGACACGGCATACGGCCGTGGTAATGGGACGGTAAGTTACTATTTATGTGTTACTATTTCGTACTACATGCACTTAAGTTACTATTTATATGTTGAGAAATTTTAATTGATTTTACCTGTTACAGATTGATGACGTGATAAGTGAGAAGTACAGGTAGACATTAATTGCTCAACAAGGAAGAAAGGCGGAGGAAGAATTACAGCAAGAATTAGAGCAGGAAGATCGTGTCCAAAAAAAGAAAGATAATAGAGATGAGGCTTCATCGAGCAGGGATAGTACATTAGATCAGGTGATGAAATGCATCAAAGATATGCAAAAAGAAATTAGACTTCTCCCTCAAAAATGTGCTGAGGTAATATGAGTGATGTGTACTTCAGTTTACATTGGATTATTCATAATTTATGCATGTAGTTAATGCAATTAATGTGTCATTGCAGATAGTAGTGGAGAAGCTGGAGAAGAAAGGTCTTGTCTTCAAGCCAAACAAGGGGTCTGATGATGACATTGAGTATGTGGAGCATAGTGAAGACTGGGTGGGGAAGTATGGTCCATCAAAATATTGGCCAGATGTACAATCAACTCCCGCAAAAGAAGATATGGACAACAGGGTGGACGCATCCTTCACCACTGGGAACGGGAATAAATTGGCGCGTGAGAAAGGTGTGCATCACAACACACCTGGTACAGGAGATGAAGGCGACCCCTTAGTTATTGAGGATAATGGTAATTCTCCCAACCCATCTTTTGCGACGGTAGACACGAATGACTTTCCAGCTATTACTTCAACCCCCAAGAATATGAATGAAGTGTCAGAAGGGTCTAGCACCGATAAATCTGAGGAATTTAGTATGGATAGTCTGAACACCCGTATTAAAAATGCGAAAGAAAATGGCACTAAGGAGAATGATGGGAAGGAGAATGATGAAAAGGAGAATGATGAAAAGGAGAATGATGGGAAGGAGAATGATGGGAAGGAGAATGATGGGAAACGCAAGAGGAAACGGTCAAAATATTGTCTTTCACCTTTTCTTCAGAACGATGGACGTAAACGTGCAAAGAAAAGTAAGTGCTAGGTAATTTATTCTTGCAACATACTTCTGTCCTTGCATGCACACTTTTTTAACTCATTGTTTCTTACTATTTTAGGTCTATTTGGTATAAGAGCTGCTATGATTAGTACTGATTACATTAATGAGGATCACATAGAGGCCGCGAAGGTTTATATCCGGACACTGGCAGAGTCGGAGAAGCTTTGCAGAAAAACTGTTGTGCACATGACGGGAATTGGTGGGGAAACATGTACACCTGATATGCTTGAAGCCATCATTTCAAAAAAGTGGTTGCATGGCGGTGTAAGTATTAGCACTAAGTTATTAAGTTGTACATGTCATTTACATAAATTATCTAATAGGCGTATTGCTGTTATGTTATTTTGTAGGTCATCAATAGTTATTGCAACCATATGCAGACCCATAATCCTCGTGCTGACCGTCACATATTATCATCTTGGGTGTCCCACTGGCTTATTCTTCATGGTGATGGAAAGGTTAACAACTCAAAGAGGCATTTTATGGATCATTTCACAAACCAAACTAAAATGGTGTCTAGAGTTACTGAAGAGTATTTCATCAAAGATAAGGTACTTCAGTTTAGTATGATCATTCGTAGTATATCTGTGTGTACACCAACATGAATAAACTTTGTTGTAGGCATACTTTCCTTTTCATGTGGACGAAAGTCATTGGGTAACAGTTCTTATGCACAAAAGAAAAAAGAGTTTCAAGTTTTAAACTCTACTGGTAAATGCAACAAAAGAGTTCTTGCAAAGATTGCTAATCTGGTAAGCTTACAACGATACATAAAACAATATATAGTTATTCGAAACGTACTTCATATGGCTTTTTCATTTTTATTTCAGAGGACAGAAATAGCTAATGATACAAACGAGGTGAATGCTCTTATTGGAACGAAACATCCTGACGTATCTTCCTGGCCAATAAGGGAGTATGATATGCCATCACAAACAGACGGGTATGTTGCAAATGTTGAATTAGTATGTACTTGTATGATCCATCAATAATTGACTTGTGGTTTCTTGCAGAGTCTCTTGTGGTCTTTTCGTGGTGAAATGCGTTCAAAGCTGGTACGGAGATGATTGGACATTTGAGTTCGATCAAGATGAGGTTAATGCTTCAAGGGGACGCATTCTAGCTGAAATACTTTTTTCAGAATGCAACACGAAGGAAGAAGTGAAAGAGAAGATCCTCAAGATCATGGAGAAGAAATGAGTCGGAGGATGGGGTGTTGGCTATTATCTCCACTAAATAAACGTGTCGTTGTCGGTACTTGATACAATTTTCATATTAAGACATCACCTCTATATTGTAATGTGGCATGGTTTAGCATGTTCCGCAACTAAATAAATGTGCCGTGGTCGGTATTTGCTACAATATCTATTTTCAATGTCACTTTTATTTGCATCATTGTCGGTGACACTCTTATTTGCATCATTGTGGGTGATGATATTTTTTTAAATGAGTATATTTGTTCTGCACTTTCGTAATAGTAAAATAATATTTTTTAAAAATATTCAGAAAAAATGCCCAACCACCGCAGCCGAGCCCATAATGGGGAACAGATCATACCCAAATCAAGCCCAAAGGGGGCGACTCGGGCGGCTGATAGAGCCCACTAATGGGCCCGGCAACGGGGTCCAACGGGGCTGCGGGCAGTGTGATAAGAGAGGAGCTCGGTGGAGGGGCGGAGGCAGCTATTTAAGCCGCTACTCGCGCCCCCCGGCTTCCGAGGTGGGACTAAAAATAGCGTCCCCGTCGCGCCCCACACTGCACGTGGTCGCCGCAAGGCTCAGGAGGGCTATTGTCTCGGGCCGGCCCAGTTCAGCCCAATGAAAGCACGCCGCCACTCGGCCCCTCCCCCGGCCCACGCACACTCCCCTCCCTCAGTGCACGCGGCCGCCGCAGGGCTCATGAGGCCGTTTTCGGCGCTGTCATCGGCCGGCCCAGTTCGGCCCATAGAGGCACGGCGCCACTCGCCCCCTCCCACGGCCCACGGCCGACGCCCCTCCCCCGCGCGCTGCCT
Source organism: Triticum urartu (assembly GCF_003073215.2). Classification (NCBI taxonomy): domain Eukaryota; kingdom Viridiplantae; phylum Streptophyta; class Magnoliopsida; order Poales; family Poaceae; genus Triticum; species Triticum urartu. The sequence continues at coordinate 11,935,456 of NC_053025.1, forward strand.
CACGCCAGTTTAGTCCCACCTCGGAAGCGGAGGGGCGCGAGGAGCGACTTAAATAGCTGCCTCCGCCCCTCTTTCGAACTCCTCTCTTATCACACTGCCCGCAGCCCCGTTGGACCCCGTTGCCGGGCCCATTAGTGGGCTCTATCAGCCGCCCGAGTCGCCCCTTTCGGGCTTGATTTGGGTGTATGATTTGTTCCCCACTATGGGCCCGGCTGCGGTGGTTGGGCATATTTTTTTTCTGGCAGTACAAATAAACAGAATTTTGAAACAGTAGGCATATTTTTTTTCTGGCAGTACAAATAAACAGAATTTTGAAACAGTATAAATAAACAGAATTTCGAAACTTCATATAGAAACAGTACAAATCATCACGTAACAGTACAAATCAAGTTTTCTGGCACACATGTGCAAATAAAAACAGCATAGGTTATTCAGACATAACAGTACAAATCATCACGTAACAGTACAAATCAAGTTTTCTGGCACACACGTGCGAATAAAAATAGCGTTATTCAGACATGACTCGTGCGATCACTTTTATTCTTCCTACAAACCAAGTTGCGTCTCTACGCCCAGTTCCTGAACAAAACATAAAGAAATGGATGAGCAAATATAGTTGGTAAAATCAAAGTAGCAACATAACAAAAATAAAAAGGTTGCAACTCACTTCTCGTTCTTACTGCATGTAGCCTTGTTATGACCTGGGAGACCACACAGACTGCACAAAGGACCACTTTTCTTCTCTGTAAAATCTTTTGGCCTATCATTCTTTGTAACGTCGGGGCCCCCCTTCGATCGCCCCTTCTTAGGTGCACCCTTCGTCGAAACTTTCTGAGGATCACCAATACCAGGCTCAACTTGTTGCGCCTGACTTGCCTCCTTCTTCAGCATAGCATACCTTCTACTTCCTACAAGTTCCTCCTCTGAAATCTTTTTCTGCACTATTATGTTGTCCAGACATTTCATCAACTCGTCCTACAAGAAGGGATCATTTGCTGCAACATGAGAAGCTTCTGCAGTTTTAATGGTTATTGCACTATACCGTTCTCTCTCCAATGGCCCTGACCAACCCCATCCAAACATATCACTCTTCCGCTGCACAGGCAACCCATCTCTCGCATGTTTGGACAACCGATGCATGACACAACACTTTGGTATTTCAGTTAAGTTCAGATGATGGAGAACAAACAGAATGTGTTTGCATGGCAGCCCTTTCCGAACCATCCTAAGACAACTGCATGTAATAGTTTGTTCTGAGTTACCTGGTTCATAAACAACATTGTACGTGAACTTGTGGTTATCCTTCCATGTCACCATGAATGTTTGACGCCCAATTCCCACGAGCGTCTCAAATATCTCCAGCTGACCCATCTTATGCAAATCATCTTGCAGGATGTAGAAATTAGCAGGTGTGAATACTTTGGCGGCATGCTCCTCAAGGGCCTTATATTCAGTAACCGACGGTGGTTCCTTCTGGAATGCCTCGCAGTCATCGTATGCCTCGTTCTCACGCAGGCGAACTATATAGTTCTCATAATGCACTACCAAATCAACAATTGTCATACCGTAGTCCAGGTGAAGGTGAAGGCAGGAGTTGAGGCTTTCACTCCTCTGGTTACTTCGCATACCAAGGAAAAAACCATCGGAAAGATATGAAGCTGCCCAAAGTCTCCTCTTCCTGTACATCCTGTCAAGCCACTCTTCGGTTCTATCCGTCTTCCACTTATCATAGAAAGCTTTCCATCTCTGCTCAAAGTTCGCTTGAGAGGTGGCATAGTACAGGAGCGATCTGAACTCATCCAGTGACTTGTAATGCAGGTGCCTTTGCATATTTTTCTCGATATGCCAGGAGCAAAGACGATGGAAAACATCTGAAAGGACAGTCCGAATAGCCCGGATCATTGCAGCGTCACCGTCTGTGATTATTGACTTTGGCTTCACCTGACAGTTTGCCTTCATAAATGTCTATAGCAGCCACACGTATGTCCCTTCCGTCTCGTCAGCAATGATGGCACAACCAAACACTGTGGTGCAACGGTGGTTGTTAACTCCGACAAAGGGGACGAACGGCATACCGTATCTGTTCATCTTATACGTGCTATCAAACACGACCACATCTCCGTAGTCCTGATAGTCCCTCCACGACTGTGCATCGCACCAGAACATACTCTTCAATCGCCCTTCCTTGTCACGCACATACTCAAAAAAAACTCAGGGTCCTTCTCCTTCCTGCTCCTCATAATGCCAACTGCCGTCTCTGCATCTCCCTTTGCAATGAGCTTCGTTTTTTCTCTGCAACAAAGATTGTAAATGTCCCTCCTGATAAGCCCGCACTTATCGTACGAACCGTATCTGCTGATGAAGTTGTCCTTATAATATGCTTTCTTATCCCGGCCGCTTCCATCGCCAATATCTCCGCCCTCTGGCCATCTCCAATCCGTCTGTGTGACCACAAAAAACAAACCTCGTCGGGCCGAGCCATCGCGTGGTTGTGATCATCCACGAATGATGCGACGAACCAAACGCCACGTTCTCTGTCCAGCTTCACCACCATATGTGCACCGCAGTCGCAACGAGTCTCCGGTCTAAGCCTGCGCTTGCGGCCCTCCATGGTTATGAACTTGCTCTGCCTTCTCCCTGCCCTGGAGCAAAGAAACCGCCGGTACCGTATCATTCCCGAAGCACCTCGTTTCACCTTTTGTTTCCTGATACTAAACCCGTGCTCTCTGGCATGATTGTTGTAGAATATGTATGCATCCCCTTGCGACCGAAAGGTCATAGCCATAACCTTCCAATGTGTCTCAAGCATCTTCTGCTCCCTTTGAGCCTCCTCAATATCAATCTCTCCCTCATCGTGATCAAGTACAAGGCCATCTGACTCCTCCTACAACATTCATTTGAAAATATATATGTCAATTACTATCATTTAAATCATACTATTGATCGACGTACAACATCTAACAACTAACCTGGCTCAAGTTATCTGCAAATGATTCCTGCCAACTATGTTGCACATTGTCAACATCCACATCTTCCTGTAAATTTGTACACAAAGATATATAGTTAGCCATGCCATACTTTGCAAATTCAAAAATAAAAACAAAATATACGCCACTTACGTTCTCGCTATTTGCGCCATGTTCATTATTATCAAAATCCTCCGGAGGTAAGATATCATATGACGAGACGGAATCGTTGTCGCTGCTGTCATCATCTTCGTTCAAATTATCGTTATCGGTCTTAGTGACCTTATCAGTACCATTCTCGTCCCTCCCGAATGCGGATTCTTCGTCCATGTCAACACGCCAAACTCATAGAACTGCAAACCATTTGAAGTGTTGATTACAACAAGGACAAAAACTCATGTTGGTTTGCAAAAAAATAGAAAGACGTGTAATCCATGAACCCAGCAGCTACCATGAATTTTTTCTTAAAGCAATGGTTCAAACAACACTTTTTTGTCTTGTGTGAAACAAATAGTTGAGGTTGCCCATCGGTGTGTGCATATTGTGTGATGTCGTCATGACATAAATAAGCGTTCCTTAAATTAAGTCTGGCCTCCATTTACATTCTAGATTCATCACTTAACTAGCCCTAACTTATATCCATCATGCCCGCTAGGTTTAGATGACAAACCTTGCCCCGCGGTGTAGGCGTCGCCGGCGTTCGACGACGGCAGCTGTCCCCACCTTGAATCTAGCAGCCGGCGACGTGCACGACGAGCCACCGGCCGGATGTTTGGCAGGATCCGCTACGGGGGGTGGGGAGAGTGGTGCGGAGGCGGCGTGGCACGTCGGGCCCTTCACGTACGGGGGGTGGATGATGACGGTGAGATGCGGCGACGCACGCCGTTGGGACGGCGACGGCGGTGTCTGACGGGGTCGGACGGCGGCGTCGGACGGGGTGGGAGGGCGGCGATCCGCGGGGCCGGCGATCGGATGTGGCGGGTGAGTACACGAGGTGGGCGGGCGAGTAGACGGGGTGCTTGGACGCACGCCGTTGGGACGGCCACGGCGGCGTCGGACGGGCTCGGACGGCGGCGTCGGACGGGGTCGGAGGGCGGCGATCCGCGGCGGCGGCGATCGTATGGGGCGGCCGAGTAGACGGGGTGGACGGGCGAGTAGATGGGGTGGGCGGGTAGATCGTGCGGGCAGTTTTTTTTGTTTTTTTTGCATGCGCACGGTCTACGTACGCCAGTTACATCCGTATAATACGAGGTGGGCATATCTTTCTTTCGTATGACCAATCTGCCCTTCTACGTTTTGTTGGGGGGGTCTACCGAAGCAAGCCCCTTATTTATTTTGTTGATGTGATGTCTTCTGCTTTGGTCGATTCCATCACGTTGCATGTACTGTATCCACCTTTTTTTGCGAAAGATGTACCGTACGCCGTGGTACATAGATGTCAATTTTCTAAGGCGGTTGCTAGGAATCAACCGCATCCGCCTAGCCACCCCTCCGATCTGGTACCGTGGTCATTTGATCCTCGTCTGAGGCAGCTTCCTTCCTCCCCTAGTCACGCACCCAGCGCTCCCAAGCATAGACAACAACATGACGCCCGGCCACTGCACGACGACGAATGACGCCTTGCAGGAGGACGCCCTGTCGCTGCACCGGCCCGACAAACTTGCAGCAGCACGACACCTCGACGAGCGCAGCGATGACACCGGCCACTGTTCGTTTCATCAGTTGCTACGCAGCAGGATTGATTAGGGCAAAACAAGCCAGAGGGTGACGCTGGCCACCCCCATTGTTGCCGGTGTGCCTCCATAGGTGCTACTTTCCAGCTTTGCCGCCGTTGCATTAAAACATGTGTCGCCGGTGAGATCTTTGAGTTGAAGTACCGTGCTCGTTGCTTTGCGGTGCCCACCGGCGACGGCATCCTGCGGTTGCAGCGCGGGCTATCGAGTGATGCTGCGTTGCAGCATCTGCAGTCATTGGCGAGATCTTCAGGTTGCAACCCTGCGGTCACCACCACGAATGATGCTGCATTGTAGCTCCAGTGGCGCGGGATCCGGCTCGAAGCAGCACGCGTGTTGCATTGCAGCTTCGGCGACCTTCCAGCATGACCTTCTGCTTGATCTTGCTTGACCTTTGAGGCTTTCCTTCACTTATGTTGCGATCTCCTTGGCGAATGAGTCTAACATGTCCATTTGGACACGGTAGTGATCTAGCGTGTAGAGGGAGGAAGGATCATGATACTTGCTTCAGCTTCACCATCGGAACCATCAACTGGTTGACTGCTATCCATGTTGCAGAACAGGGGAGAAATGGTGCACTGTGAAGGAGTGAGGAAAAGAGAAGGCGTAGGCCTGCATACGCATGTATATATAGCACAATTGAAACGATTCATGTGTAAATTAGAATCTGAAACGATTGAGCTTCACTCAATGATAAAAAAAGGTAACTGCGGGAGACACCAAACCTTGAAACCTTCTTCTATGTGTTGGAAATTGAGATTTGCTTTGTGATGTGTTGCTCTATTACGTGATGTAGAATGAAAATTAGAACCCATGCAATGGAAAACTTCATCTATTTGTATGACCAGTGTGCCAAACTTGCTGGACAGCAAGTATATATGCCATTTTCTCAATTATAGGTGCTTATAATTGTCCCAAATTTGAATAGTAGACTACTATGAATATACTTGTTTTTCAGTAATTTTTCAGATTTTTCTGGGCAATTTAAATTTTTGCCCAAAGTATGAACAAATCTGGACAATTTCTTTTGTGGCTAGTGCTAATGCTCAGAAAAATATGCCTTCATCATCTAGTGGTACTGTTGGTATATCTGAAAACCCTAGCTCAATTTTACCTATTTCATCGGCACCACCTATGCAACAACAATATAATATGCCGTTGAATTTTTACCCTACTCAAACCAACCAGCTTGTGGCTCCACCTACATACTCTAATCCTATTATGAGTGTGCCCAATTCGGCATCAACCATAGGCGCAAGCATGTTTGGTCTTCCGCCGAATTATGGTTCGGCGTCCATCCCACAAGTTGCACCAATAGCTAGTACTCAGGTTGCTCCTATGTCATTGCCACAAACATCTTCATCTACCTCGGATCCAATTTTAGCTAAATTAAGGGAGGATTTGCATAAGATGTTTCTAGAAACTTTCGGAAACGAGCCGAAAGTAAAGAGTCGTGTGTACCAAAAGCCTTATCCTGAACACTTCGATGCAATTTCCTACCCTCAAGGTTATAAGTTTCCTGATTTTGTTAAATTTAGTGGTGAGGGTACGAAAACAACTTGGGAGCATGTTAGTCAGTATCTAGCACAATTGGGTGAAGCAAGTTCCATAGAAGAATTGAAAGTGCGTTTATTTCCATTATCTTTAACTGGTACCGCATTTTCATGGTTTGCAGCTTTACCACATGGCTCAATTCTCTTATGGTCGCAATTAGAGCAAAAGTTTCATGATCACTTTTATAGCGGCAATAATGAGCTAAAGTTGTCAATCTTACATCGGTTAGGCAGAAACATGATGAATCGGTCACCGATTATGTCAAGAGGTTTAGAGATATAAAAAACCGATGTTATAGCTTAGTGATAACTGAGAGAGACTTGGCAGATCTTGTTCTTAATGGTTTGAAAACTCACATTAAAGAGATGCTAGAAAGTTATGAGTTTTCGAGCATTAATCAAGTCTTACAAAAAGCTTTGGCCCAAGAGAGTCGAAGTAAAGAGGTCCATAGGTCTGCAACCGATCGTCCTAGAATGCATATGGTTGAACACAATGATGATAATTCGGATGATCAGGTTGATGTCTATACTACTGAATTTGTTTGGTCCTCAAAGGCCAAACCCTATATGTGCAATGCTCTTAAGCCGATTCGCAAGAATCGTGATGAGGAGATGAGGTTTACTTTTGATTTATCAAAGTGTGATAAAAATATTTGATGCTCTCTTGCAAGATAAGATGATTAGAATATCACACACCATACCGCCGTTTGAGGAGCTGAAACGGCGTGCTTATTGCAAGTACCATAATTCATTTTCTCATGCTACTAACGATTGCAATGTTTTTCGACGATAGATACAATCGGCCATTAATGACGGACGATTGAATTTTGCTGAGATGCAAGTTGATAAGCAGCCCTTCCTCATAAACACCATAGACTTGGAAGGGAAGAAAATGTTAATTCGGCCTAACATAGCCGAATCCGCTAATAAAGATAATGTTGTTATTGGTGAACCCAGGAATAGCAAGGAGGGCGACAAGGTCTTGGGAAGAAAGATTGTGCTTGAGAAGCAACCCGATGGCAAGGAAGTGTTGAAGATCACTATAAAAAATGCTACACTCGGGGGCAACCACAAGTACAAGAGGATGCTCATGTTAAATTGATCAAGCC
>NC_053025.1:11944003-11966095 GCF_003073215.2 Triticum urartu
TAAGGGAAACCGAATATGCACAAGACAGTAACACTCACTTGAAGTTGTAAGGAAAGAGTATTATATCTTTGTTTTCATTTATTACCAACGATCGTAGCAAGTTGGCCTCGATATCTGCGGCATGAAATTTAACCTGAGTTGCATCTATGAGATTTGTGTTAATGAACCCAATATCACCGATTTGTCTTTTCTTCAATTCGACGATCTTCAATCTGCATAATATAGTGAGGATAATTATAAATACATGCAATGAAAGAGCTGAGCTATATAGAGAGACTTAATGACAGAAGTAGTACTACTTACAGATAGTAGCAGGTGACCGTTGCTTTATCGAGGGCCAATTGATTGAAAAACTGAAAGAACTCCTCAAATGGAATAGGCAACAGTTCAATTCCAACGAGGTCATGCTCCTTTTTAACTCTCACATACAAAGTACTCCTCCCCCAGACTCTCTGTAGATTTTCAAGTACCAATCATGCAATCTTCGCATCATCGTTGATAGAGATCTTTCATCTTTGACGAGAGGCTTCCCGTACTCGTATATTTGTATCTGCACCTCCATGAAATCATAATGTACATCGTCGGGCAGGTAATCTCCAAGATTTCTATAACCGGGCACCATCCTCGGATCATTAGCGACGATGTCACTAGGCACCTTGAGGAGGGGGGCACGATTGCTTCGCTTGTTCGCCGAGCTGGGCAATTTGTTTCCCAGCTCGTCATTCTTTCAGCCTTTGATCACTGAAAGTACTTCCCGACCACTCCACTTCGGCAAATGCCTTTCCAATAATGCGCTCATAGTTGCCTTTCGGCGGAGACTTGGGTGGTTTTGTCAGGGCAGCCAGAGTGCGCTTCGCTTTCACCGGATCTACCTTCTCCTCCGGAGGTGGATGTTTCTTTGCTTTCACCCCTTCAAAGAAGTTCCTCACTTCTTCTCGCGTGATCTCGGCGTTCTCCTCCGGGGTCCTCTCGTATGGTAACTTCTCTGGAGTCTTCAGAGAAGGACCGGATCTATATGTCCTCCTGCCTTTGGTTGTATTGCTAGACGTCGGCAGAGCAGACGGAGCGGCTGTCTTCTTTACTTGCTTACGAGGCGGAGGAGAAGGACTACGACGCGCCGGAGCAGCCGGAGCGGCGGTGGGTCTCTTCCTCCCTTGCTGACGAGGCGGAGAAGGAGGAGGCTGGCTGCTCGGGCGCGCCGGCGCAGGCGGAGAAGGAGGCAGAGTGCCGCCACGCGCTGGAGAAGGAGCCGGCTGAGTGCCCTGATCGTCACTCGCCGGAGGAGGAGGCGGTGGAGGAGGCGGAGTGCCCTGACTCACCGGAGGAGGAGGAGGCGGAGGCGTCCAGTTCGGAAGGTTGATGAGCTCCTTCCGCCATAGGCATGGAGTCTTCAGAGCAGAACCCAGCCGAGTCTCCCCTTCACCGGTAGGGTGGTCAAGCTGGAGGTCCTCAAATCCCTCCGTTATTTCATCGACCATCACCCTAGCATATCCTTCTGGAATCGGCCGGCAGTGAAAAGGTGCGCCTGGTTCAGTAGGAAAAACAGAGCCAACAGCCGCCTTGACCTTCATATTAATCCATTGCGTCATAAGGTGGCAATTTCGAGACTCCGTGATAGCATCCACGGGATAGCTGACAAGAGCCGTCAAGACATGCTCCGGCTGAAGCAGCTCGGTGGAAGCCACGCTGCTTCTCTGCTGAGATGACGGGGTAGCTTTGGGGGAAGCTTCAGTAGTTCGTTTGCTGCGATTTGCTTCTCGTTCCTCTATCGCATGTACCCTAGCGTGCAGCGCCTGCAGTTGGATCTGCTCCACTTTCTTCCTCCTCTCATGGCATTTGTAACCGCCTGCGTCCGGAAACCCAGCCTTCCATAGAATGGAGCCTGGCGTGCCTCGTGTCCATCCAGGGTTCTTAGGATTCCCGATGGCCATTGTGAGCTCGTCGTTCTCTCTGTCTAGAACGAATGTCCCTTGCTGCGCTGCTTCGATATAGTGCTTAAGCCTCTTGACTGGTATTTCCATTTGCTCGTCCGTCCAAATGCACTTCCCTGATACAGGGTCCAAGGTTCCGCCAGCCCCGAAGAACCAAGTCCGACAACGGTCTAGCCAGTTAATTGTCTCTGGTTTGATCCCTTTATCAACCAGATCATTCTCAGTCTTGGCCCACTTAGGCGGGGCTGCGAGGTAGCCACCTGACCCCATGCGATGGTGATGCTTCTTCTTCGCAACATTTTGCTTGTTTGTCGCCGACATCTTCTTACTCTTTTCTGATGTCTTGTGGGCCACAAATGCGGGCCAGTGATCTCTGATCTTCTCATATCTGCCCTTGAATTCTGGTGTCTCTTTATTTTCGACAAACTTATTCAGCTCTTTCTTCCACCTCCTGAATAGTTCTGCCATCCTCTTAAGAGCAAAAGACTTGATTAATTGCTCTTTATCTGGCTTCTCCGGATCATCCTCTGGCGGTAGGGTGAAATTTGACTTCAGCTCAGTCCAAAGATCATTTTTCTGCATGTCATTGACATAAGACACCTCAGGGTCTTCTGTAGCTGGCTTTAACCATTGCTGGATGCTGATCGGGATCTTGTCCCTAACCAGAACCCCGCACTGAGCAACAAATGCGCTCTTTGTCTGGATGGGTTCAATCGGTTGGCCGTCGGGCGCGATTGCTATGATCTCAAACCTTTCATCCGAGCTCAACTTTTTCTTCGGGCCTCATCTCTTTACCGAAGTTGTGCTCGATTTGGAGGGCTAGAAAAAAGAACAAAGACTTAATTAATATGTGTACATACCAAAACAATGAATGCATCAATTAGCTAGTCAGCACAAGCTTAACTAATATATATACCTGGCTGGACTCGGTTCGGTCACCGGAGACGTCATCACGGTCTCCTTCTTGCACCGGCATTGGGTCACCGGAGCCGTCCTCACAGTCTCCTTGCACCGGCATTAGGTCACCAGAGCCATCATAATCATAGCCAGCTGCTTCCAGACCATTGGTGTCGTTGAGAAACAACGAGCAGACGGCATCACTTCCTCGTGCGATTATGTCCCCCAACAACTCTTCTTGTACTTCGTCTCGGGCCGTGTCCATAGTTTCTACAAATATTTACAACATGGCAATTATTATTCAAACATGACAGATGGATATATTAGTGGCAAATGTAGAACTAATATTAATTAGTGGCCTCGACGCTGCTTCTCTAGGGTTTGGGGTGGCCTCGACGCTGCTTCTCTAGGGTTTGGGGTGGCCTCGATAACGCTTCAAGGATAAAAAAAGAAGAGGAAGAAGAAAAAAAAGAGGAGAAGAAAGAATAGAGGAGTACTCCTCTATTCTTTCTTCTCCTCTTTTTTTTTCTTCTTCTTCCTCTTTTTTTTATCGGGAACGAGGGTCGTCGAGGGTCGCCGAGCGGTAGAGGAAACCCTAAATAGCAAGTATAGTCGGTGTGAGATACATGTGGCCATCGGTGTCGGACACTACATCCACGTCCCACAAGTGACGTGGGCGTCGAAGCCCGCGTCACTTGTGGGACGTGGATGTGGTGTCCGACACCGACGACCACATGTATCTTTCTTCTCCTCTTTTTTTCTTCTTCTTCCTCTTTTTTTATCAGGAACGAGGGTCGTCGAGGGTCACCGAGCGATAGAGGAAACCCTCAATAGCAAGTATCGTGGGTGTGAGATACATGTGGCCGTCTGTGTCGGACACTACATCCATGACCCTAGACCCCCTCTCGACCCTCGACCCCTCGGCGATCCTCGCCCCCTCTCGATCCTCGACCCCTCCGCGACCCTCGACCCCCTCTCGACCCTCGACCCCCTCTCGACCCTCGACCCCTCGGCGACGCTCGACCCCCTCTCGACCCCTTGACGATCCTAGAACTTTTTTTTCTCCCCGATAACATTTTTTCTCCGAGAGAGTTCATATGAATATACAAACATTTGCATATTTACAATAATCAATATCACCAAAAAAATCTATGAATAGAAAAAATACTATTTTTTTCTAAAAATCTATCTTTTGCATATATACATGAACATATATATACACAGAGAACATATAATCAGGAAAAAAACATCTATATATTTGCAAAAAAACAGGGGGGAGGGGGCGGTGCCGGCCCTGACCAAAGCGAGGCAAAGGCGACGGCGGCGCGGGGCAGCTGGGGCGCGGCAAGGCAGAGGCGACGACGAGGTAGAGGCGGAGCGGCAACTACGTCGGGGCGCGACGACGCGGGGCGGCGACGGCGTCGGGGCGGCGCGAGGAGGCAAAGGCGGGGCGGGGCGGCACGGGAAGGCAGAGGCGGGGTGGCGACGGCGAGGCAGAGGCGGGGCGGCGACGACGTCAGGGCCACGACGCGGGGCGGCGACGGCGTCGGGGCGGCGCAGGGAGGCAGAGGTGGGGCGGCGACAGCGTCGGGGCGCGATGCGAGGCGGCGACGTCGTCGGGGCGGCGCAGGGTGGCGCACGGCGACGGCGTCGGGGCGGCACGAGGTGGTGACGGCGCGGGGCGCGGGCGACGACGGCTTCGGCGGGGTGTGAATCGGGCAGCCTGGCGGCGGCGTCGGCGCGGGCAACTGCAGAGATGAAATGAAAAACACTAAGTCTTTGCTTATATAGCAAAGCCATTGGTCCCGGTTCGTGGCACAAACCGGGACCAATGCACCCTATAGTCCCGGTTGGTGCCGGGACCAAAGGCCTCTTTTCAGCAGCCCAAAGGGCGGGAAGCGGCAGCCTTTGGTCCCAGTTGGTGGCACCAGCCGGGACTAAAGGGGGGCATTGGTCCCGGTTTGTGCCAAGAACCGGGACCAATGCCCCCCTTTGGTCCCGGTTGGTGCCACCAACCGGGACCAATGGCCTTGCACTGGCGCGGTGGTGGGAGTTTAGTCCCACCTCGCTAGCTGAAGAGCTCCCGCACCTGTTTATAAGCCCAGCTCTGTGTTCCCTTTCGAACTCCTCTGAACTGCAGGCTAACGGGCCTAATGAGACACTACAATGCATGTGGGCCTACTGGGCCTGCTGCGGGCCTGAATCCTGGCCCATGGTTGGGTTTCTAGTCGTATTCAGGCCGTGCTGGCCCAGTAGGTGGCATTTTTTTTTGCTATTTATTTTTTAATTTCTACTTAGAACTAAATACTTATAGTTTTTTAGTGATTTCTTTTTTCTTTTAGGTCTCAAAAATTATAAAATTTCTATTAGTGCCATTAGTTTTAAAATTTGAATAGTTTATTTTTGAATGTTTTAAAATTTGTGTGAATCACTAGCTTATGAATAACTTTACTATAAAAATTGATTTTTGAGTCATTCTTTTTCCTGCTATTTAACAATACTGTGTTTTATCATTATACTCAATTTGGTAATTTTAGTTAGTCATAACAAATATTATAGGCATTTTTTCTTTTTTGCTATTTATTTTTTCATTTCTACTTAGAACTAAATACTTATAGTTTTTTAGTGATTTCTTTTTTCTTTTAGGTCACAAAAATTATAAACTTTCTATTAGTGCCATTAGTTTTCAAATTTGAAAACATTTTTTAGTTTTTTTTTGCTTTTAGTGCCTATTTTTTCCAGTTTTTTTGTTTTGTTTTCTGCATTATTTATTTTCTTTTGTTTTTTGCTTTATTTTTTAATTCTTTTTGCTTTTAGTTTTAGAAAAATTATAAACTTTCTGTTAGTTCCATTAGTTTTCAAATTTGAAAACACTTTTTTAGTTTTTTTAGTTTTCTTTGTTGCTTTATTTATTTTATTTTGTTTCTACTTACAACAAAATACTTATTGTTGCTATTTTTATTTTTTTCCAGTTTTTTTGTTTTGTTTTTTGTATTATTTATTTTCTTTTGTTTTTTGCTTTATTTTTTAATTCTTTTTGATTTTAGGTCAACAAAATTATAAACTTTCTGTTAGTGTCATTAGTTTTAGAAAAATTATAAACTTTCTGTTAGTGCCATTAGTTTTCAAATTTGAATAGTTAAAATTTGAATTCTTTGAAATTTGTGTGAATCACAAGTTTGTGATTAACTTTACTAAAAAAATGAACATAGATGCACCTATAGAGAAAATTCGACCTAAATTCATAGTTTTCAAATGAACTCTGAAAAAGTTGGCATAGCATACTCGTGTGTTACAAAGTTGGCATGGTATCATCATAATAGTTGCGGGAGAAGGTCTTCACTTTTTCTTCGCTTGTGTCATTTGCTTATTGCGCCGTAACCATGGATAATCTTCATCGTTTATCAGGGTGCTTGGGTCAGCCTTGACATTGAAGGGAGGAATTTCATGAAACTTTTCATAATCTTCAGACATGTCTGTCTTACCCTCCACTCCCAGGATGTCCCTTTTTCCTGAAAGAACTATGTGGCGCTTTGGCTCATCGTATGATGTATTCGCTTCCTTATCTTTTCTTTTTCTTGGTTTGGTAGACATGTCCTTCACATAGATAACCTGTGCCACATCATTGGCTAGGACGAACGGTTCGTCAGTGTACCCAAGATTTTTCAGATCCACTGTTGTCATTCCGTACTATGGGTCTACCTGTACCCCGCCTCCTGACAGATTGACCCATTTGCACTTAAACAAAGGGACCTTAAAATCATGTCCGTAGTCAAGTTCCCATATGTCCACTATGTAACCATAATATGTGTCCTTTCCGCTCTCGGTTGCTGCATCAAAGCGGACACCGCTGTTTTGGTTGGTGCTCTTTTGATCTTGGGCGATCGTGTAAAATGTATTCCCATTTATCTCGTATCCTTTGTAAGTCAATACAGTCAAAGATGGTCCCCTGGACAACAAGTACAGCTCATCATAAATAGTGTTGTCACCTCTGAGACATGTTTCCAACCAACTGCTGAAAGTCCTGATGTGTTCACATGTAATCCAGTCGTCGCACTGCTCCGGGTGTTTGGAGCGCAGACTGTTCTTGTGTTCATCGACATACGGGGTCACCAAGGTAGAGTTCTGTAGAACTGTGTAGTGTGCTTGAGACCAAGAATATCCGTCCCTGCATATTATTGAGTCACTTCCAAGAGTGCCTTTTCCAGTCAGTCTCCCCTCATACCGCGATTTAGGGAGACCTATCTTCTTAAGGCCAGGAATGAAGTCAACACAAAACCCGATAACATCCTCTGTTTGATGGCCCATGGAGATGCTTCCTTCTGGCCTAGCGCGGTTACGGACATATTTCTTTAGGACTCCCATGAACCTCTCAAAGGGGAACATATTGTGTAGAAATACGGGCCCCAGGATGACAATCTCGTCGACTAGATGAACTAGGACGTGCGTCATGATATTGAAGAAGGATGGTGGGAACACCGGCTCGAAGCTGACAAGACATTGCGCCACATCACTCCTTAGCCTTGGTACGATTTCTGGATCGATCACCGTCTGAGAGTTTGCATTGAGGAATGCACATAGCTTCACAATGGCTAATCGGACGTTTTCCGGTAGAAGCCCCCTCAATGCAAAGGGAAGAAGTTGCGTCATAATCATGTGGCAGTTATGAGACTTTAGGTTCTGAAACTTTTTCTCTGGCATATTTATTATTCCCTTTACATTCGACGAGAAGCCAGTCGTGACCTTCATACTAAGCAGGCATTCAAAGAAAATTTCTTTCTCTTCTTTCGTAAGAGAGTAGCTGGCAGAACCTTTATACTGCTTCGGAGGCATGCCGTCTTTTTCGTGCAAACGTTGCAGGTCCTCCCGTGCCTCAGGTGTATCTTTTGTCTTCCCATACACGCCGAAGAAGCCTAGCAGGTTCACGCAAAGGTTCTTCGTCACGTGCATCACGTCGATTGAAGAGCGGACCTCTAGGTCTTTCTAGTAGGGTAGGTCCCAAAATATAGATTTCTTCTTCCACATGAGTGCGTGTCCCTCAGCGTCATTCGGAACAGCTAGTCCGTCGGGACCCTTTCCAAAGATTACGTGTAAATCATTGACCATAGCAAGTACGTGATCACCGGTATGCATGGCGGGCTTCTTCTGGTGATCTGCCTCGCCTTTGAAATGCTTGCCTTTCTTTCGACATTGATGGTTCGTCGGAAGAAATCGACGATGGCCCAGGTACACATTCTTCCTGCATTTGTCCAGGTATATACTTTCAGTGTCATCTAAACAGTGCGTGCATGCGTGGTATCCTTTGTTTGTCTGTCCTGAAAGGTTACTGAGAGCGGGCCAATCATTGATGGTCACGAACAGCAACGCCTTTAGGTTAAATTCCTCCTGTCTGTGCTCATCCCACGTACGTACACCGTTTCCATTCCACAGCTGTAAAAGTTCTTCAACTAATGGCCTTAGGTACACATCAATGTCGTTGGCCGGGTTGCTTAGGGCCTTGGATGAGAACTGGCATCATAATGAACTTCCGCTTCATGCACATCCAAGGAGGAAGGTTATACATACATAGAGTCACGGGCCAGGTGTTGTGATTGCTGCTCTGCTCCCCGAAAGGATTAATGCCATCCGCGCTTAAATCAAACCATATGTTCCTTGGGTCCTTTGCAAACTCATCCCAGTACTTTCTCTCGATTTTCTCCACTGTGACCCGTCAGCGGGTGCTCTCAACTTCCCGTCTTTCTTACGGTCCTCACTGTGCCATCGCATCAACTTGGCATGCTCTTCGTTTCTGAAAAGACGTTTCAACCGTGGTATTATAGGAGCATACCACATCACCTTCACAGGAACCCTCTTCCTGGGGGGCTCGCCGTCAACATCACCAGGGTCATCTCGTCTGATCTTATACCGCAATGCACCGCATACCGGGCATGCGTTCAGATCCTTGTATGCACCGCGGTAGAGGATGCAGTCATTAGGGCATGCATGTATCTTCTCCACCTCCAATCCTAGAGGGCATACGACCTTCTTTGCTGCGTATGTACTGTCGGGCAATTCATTATCCTTTGGAAGCTTCTTCTTCAATATTTTCAGTAGCTTCTCAAATCCTTTGTTAGACACAGCATTCTCTGCCTTCCACTGCAGCAATTCCAGTACGGTACCGAGCTTTGTGTTGCCATCTTCGCAATTGGGGTACAACCCTTTCTTGTGATCCTCTAACATGCGATCGAACTTCAGCTTCTCCTTTTGACTTTCGCATTGCGTCCTTGCATAGACAATTACCCGGCGGAGATCATCATCATCGGGCACATCGTCTGGTTCCTCTTGATCTTCAGCAGCTTCACCCGTTGCAGCATCATTGGGCACATCGTCTGGTTCCTCTTGATCTTCACCAGCTCCCCCCGTTGCAGCATCACCGTATTCAGGGGGCACATAGTTGTCATCGTACTCTTCTTCTTCGCCGTCTTCCATCATAACCCCTATTTCTCTGTGCCTCGTCCAAACATTATAGTGTGGCATGAAACCCTTGTAAAGCAGGTGGGAGTGAAGGATTTTCCGATTAGAGTAGGACCTCATATTCCGACATTCAGTGCATGGACAACACATAAAACCATTCTGCTTGTTTGCCTCAGCCGCATCGAGAAACTCATGCACGCCCTTAATGTACTCGGAGGTGTGTCTGTCACCGTACATCCATTGCCGGTTCATCTGCGTGCATTATATATAATTAAGTGTCCAAATTAATAGAAGTTCATCATCACATTAAAACCAAAGTACATACATAGTTCTCATCTAACAACATATAACTCTCCAGAGCATCTAATTAATTAAACCATACATTGAAACTATGTAAAACATTTCAATGCGAAAACAAATGCGGTCATAATCGCAACCAAGGTAACAATTGATCCAACGGCATAATGATACCAAGCCTCAGTATGAATGGCATATTTTCTAATCTTTCTAATCTTCAAGCGCATTGCATCCATCTTGATCTTTTGATCATCGACGACATCCGCAACATGCAACCCCAATATCATCTTCTCCTCCTCAATTTTTTTTATTTTTTCCTTCAACAAATTGTTTTCTTCTTAAACTAAATTTAACCTCTCGACAATAGGGTCAGTTGGAATTTCTGATTCACATACATCCTACATAAATAAAATCTATGTCACGTTGGTCGGCATAATTTTCATAAACAATAAATGAACCAATAGTTATAAAGATAACATATATACCACATCCGAATCATAGACAGGACGAGGGCCGACGGGGGCGGATACCAAAACCATCGCACTATATAAGATGTAATAATAAAAGTAAGAAAATAATACAAGTATCTATGTAAACATACAAGTAAGAATATTTTTTCCTTTCAGAAAGAAGATAAGAACAAGAGGCTCACCACGGTGGTGCCGGCGATGAGCTCGGCGCGGGTGATCGACGGCAGTGAAGACAGGGACGGGGCGTGATGGACCGCTAAACCTAGACAAATATTGAGGAAAATGGAGCTTGGAGGTCGAGCTTGGAGAGGAGAAAGCTTAAGTAGTGTGGCTCGGGCATTCCATCGAACACCTTGTGTGCATAGGAGGTGAGCTAGAGCACCACCAAGCCCTCTCCCCCTCGGTCAAAAAAAACAGAGCAGTGTGCTCTGCTCTTACGTGAGGGGGTATATATAGGCACCTCATTGGTCCCGGTTGGTGGCATGAACCGGGACTAAAGGGGAGCCTTTGGTCCCGGTTCAAGCCACCAACCGGGACCAATGGTGGTGGGCCAGGAGTGAGTCCCATTGGTCCCGGTTCGTCCCACCAACCGGGACCAAAAGGTCCAGACGAACCGGGACCAATGGCCCACGTGGCCCGGCCGGCCCCCTGGGCTCACGAACCGGGTCAAATGCCCCCATTGGTCCCGGTTCTAGACTGAACCGGGACTAATGGGCTAACCCAGCCTGGACCTTTGCCCCCTTTTCTACTAGTGATAACTTCACCCTTTGAACCACCCGACGGTCATCTCCAACACCCAAACTAGTGGATGTCCCTCTAGCTAGCATCTCCATATCTGTATCTATCTGTAGTTTCTCCGTCAACATTTCTTTCTCGCACGGAGTCTTGCTTCCTATCACCCACACTATATATGTCTCTCCATACATATGCATTTATAGGTTGGTCTCTTTTGCACAATCGTTGCGCCTCACTCCCTCTGCTCGCCATAGATGCATGCTCCAGCCCACGCCACTATCTCTTAAAGACAAAAACACATGCTCAATTGTCGGGCCTTCTTCCCTGCATTCTCACATGCATGCATATTGTCATACCGATCCGTCTCTCCCATGTTGTTGATCTTATGACTTATGTCTTCTTTCTTTTATCTCGATCATGCGCGCGCACACACACACATCCCACGTATATATGTATACTTCTCACACATGCACGTTTAAGGTCTCTATGTCTCCATACGTAGTTAATTACCCTCAATCCTAACGCCACATCGAATCGTTCTCCTATTTTGTGCACATAACTTCCGCCTAGATGGGGAAAACACACACTCACACTTAACAATCTCCTTCTAGCTACCCCCCCCCCCCGCCTCTCACTCTTCCCCTATATCCCCGAAACCAATAAGACCATCCCTTTGTTTAATTCCCGCCTACATGCACCATCGATATATAGTAGTCTTCCTCGGTGTCTCTCGAACAAACACGTTCTCTCAATGTCGACTCCTCTCACGCGCACACACCTTCTCTTCCCTCTCTACGGGCATTTTCTCTCTCGCACCCCATTGTTGGTGGCCTCTGCCATACACATCACCTCTCTATGATGAAGCCATGCACACTTAAATTACATCCGCCACAGAGGACCCCGCGACACACACACACACACGCACACACACACACACGCACGCACGCATGCACGCACCCCCCCCACACACACTAAGACTCCATCTCTCTCTCTCACACACACACAAACTAAGACTCCATCTCTCTCTCTCTCACACACACACACTAAGACTCCATCTCACACACACATGCTCTAGGCAGAGCATTTGTTCCTACCACCCTTCATCCAACCTTACCCGTATGATAAACAATCACCTTTATTTACTTGCATAACATGGACAAATTCCACTTTACTTTAGTAGTCAGCAAACTTATCATCTATACCCTTATAAAAAAATGAGTTGGCGGTGATGGTGTGCCTGCCATCTTGTAATACAGACCGTATGATCTATATCTGAGGATAGAAAGCAAAATATGATAATTTTACAAAAGATACTCGCACCTCTCTCCACAACATTATCTCCCGCAACCTCATGTTGCTCAGCAATTAAAAAAGGAATAAGTCTCTGGAACAATCTAGCATGCATGGTGGCCACTGTCGCCTGCCAGCGCCGTCCATCCCCATGCCTCTGCCCATTCCGACCACCAGTCACCACCACACTCCACTCCTCCTTGCCTTATCTCTCATCTTTGATTTTTTCGATGACATTCTCGAGATACCAGTTTTCTGATAAAATTCTCGAGATATCATTAGTTTTTACACATGGGATTACTCCTGCATGGGTCAATCACAACAAGTGTTTGTAAAAAAATGCATGTTGATATTCCCTGCAATGCACGAGAATCTTTCTTGTAATTATATAACGCAAATCATGAGCAGGTAGTGACATTTTTTTGACACAACCACGTTAACATGGCCATGTAAATCACTAGCTAAAGTAAATACCATTATACTTATATCCCGATGCCAAAGGTTGAGTACATGTCCGAAGAGTAGAGTCGCACACACGCACTCTATCTCTCAGAATCTCTCTCACGCACACACCAGTTACGTGACGCCCACTTAAGCAGACACGTATGTTACAATTTGTGCACCCGCGGGTACACGTGATGCTGCGCATTTATTTAAGCCGAAAGGCGAACCCAAACAGTATCTGCATTCATTCCCCTCCCGCCGCCTCTTCTCTGGTCACCGTCACCCGGTAGCCATTTGCCGACCGAAGGTAACAACATACGCCATACTCCCGCCGGAGCGACGCTTTAATATGGAAATTTTATTGGTCATGCATGCATCTTTTTGTGCTACACTCCTATATAAGGGTTGACCGGTCGCTTCCCGTGGACGTGCGCGGGGGGTGGAAGAGGAACGAGAAGGGAAGTGGGCTGTGGAGTAACGTTTTTTACCACAATTTCTTAGGAAACTGAGTGCAATAATTGAGTAGTTTTGCAAACTACCAGTACTACACCTGAAACGGTTCAAAACCTATACTCCCTTGCCAGCGCGCGCTTCCCGCATGAAACGGTCAGTGTCGCCCTGGAGCGTCAGTGCCGCATTAATGCCCGGCCAGAGCGGAGGCGACCTCTCACTGGCGCCGGCTTTGAAGTGGCGCTACGGCCGAGAGAGCACCGCTTCCCGGTGCACGCGACTGCTCCGCATCAAGACTGCCCATAGGCCCTGTTTGGATCCATGGGTTAGAGTTAGTTTGAGCTAGTTGGGTCTCAAATAGCCCTAAAGTATCCAAGCATGAGGGTTTAAATTGGAGCAAGTTGCACCTAACCCACCAAAAAAAACTATCCCACCCAAGAGGTGCTAACTGGAGATAGTTCTCATTGGGACCACTAAAAAATCACTTATCTCTCTCCATGAAGTGCATTTATTGTCAATATAACCCTGTCACCCAAACACCTCTTTGGCTACAGTTAGTTCAGGGTTAGTCTTGAGTTAGTCTAACCTCTAGCTAAGTTAGAGTATCAAACAGGAGCAGTATAGGACATGCAAGTTGCTCAAAGCATACATGCAAATTCGTACGTGAAACGATTTTTTTCTTTTTGAAAACGGAACGTGGAAGGAATTTTTTTAGAATGCTCTTGGCATGTCGCTAACATGTGATAGTTAACCGACCTCAATAGACGGCAGAAACGCCAGACCGCCGCACTTTGATAGAGACGAGGAGGGAGAAGAGATACGGGCTGCTGGATTACTAGAGATAGGTGTCGCAGGAAGCCAAGAAATATGGTGATAGCGTGGGTTAGCCATGTACTAGTATGATGTAACTACATTGGGCTGCCGTGTTTCGTACTCTTCCAGTCCACTATGGAGATGATTGGTTAATTTTATATTGCTGAATAATATTAAATATTATGAGTGCAGACGCTCCACCACGAGGTTCCTTGCTCCTTCTCGGTCGTCCGGAATCTATGTTCTTCCACTCTATTTTTTTACGTGACCTTTGTTCATCCTTTTGCCAACATGCGAGACATCTAGCATCTAGCATCAAGGATCGTTCCATCTATATGAAGAACACGTGGGACTGGAACTACGAGACGGACATGTACACAGGAGTGGACGTACGAACCTGAGTAATGTAGCACAGTAAATGAAGTAGAAAGGCACAAATGGTATGAACATGTGTGGCATATAGGGTGTGTTTGGTTGCGTTCTCGTCTCAGCATAGTTGTTCCCTCTTCATGCATGCTCAACTCAACACCCCTCTTCATGCATGCTCTCTTCATGCATGCTTCTAGTGTATTTGTGCTAAACTAGTGTGGACTCATGCACCCTCCATACACTCTACCAAACACCCAAAAGTAGGTCGAGAAGGGAACTCTTGGGCGGCATTTGTCTCTTACTACATACTACCACTAAATGTTGTACGTGCAATGCACGGTGATGTTATGGAGTACGTGCCTAAGTACTCTACTACTACTATATTAGTTGGAGGCACATATTAACTTTTATATTTGTTTACGTGTATGCCCCGAGACCTTCCAACTAGACATGTCTTTCTCTCCAGGTCGCACTTTGTATCGTTCATACCACTAAGTACTACTACGTGTGGTTTCCGACCCAGAAGTGGAAGAAGTGGAGACGCTCTACCACGCTGCTTTTTTACGCTGGGCTCCACCACACTGTTCATGTCCCACTCCTTTCGCTGACGTGTGGGACATCCAGCACGTGCCGTGTTTGGCACCCTTCGTCGTAAGAGTTGAAATGCTAGCATTCATCAGAAATAAAAAATAATTATAAATCGGCAGTGATACTATTTTTTGCGAACCAATCATCAGTGATACTATACCACGCGGTTTCCTTGCTCCTCGATATCAGAAAGAAAACTTCCGCATGTGGGACGTCGACCATCCTGGTCCACTTGCCATGCACGCAGAACTCCAAGGGAGAGTCATCCAGGTCGTCGCGCCGCAGTAACAATGACTAATGAGCCGTCAAATCACAGGCCCACTTCCCACTTTGAAGTTGCTCGGACGAAGGAACCATCATGACTTCATTGAATTTCGCTTCTTGAAGAAAACTACTGTACCAGCAGTACTGCTAGCTACAGTAGTTACTCCAATAGAGGCCTCCTTTCGTTCATAGGATAGGAATATGAAAATCATAGGAAGTGAGATGACATGCATCTCAATTCCTATAGAGAAAGAGATGCCATTTGATGCTTAGGAAAGGAATTTTTCCATTTAGTCTTGGCTAATGTACTGGTAATTTGCTCTAAAAACTACAGTAGTAACTAGTAGTATTGGTACATGCTCATACTCAGACACAGACACACACACTAACTACTAGTACTACTACTTCTCACATGCTGGCCAGACGTCGTCGTTCTCCTTCCCGGCTTTGTCGGCGACACCCCACCGTGCTTGGATCTCCGCCGACCTCTCCGCAGCAGCGCGTGCGTCCTTTTCTTTCTTGCGGCGGCGGGCCTCTCTTTTCTTGAGTGCTTTCTGACTTTTCCGCTCCCTCTGTGCGGCTTTGGCCGCCTCTTGCTCTATCGCCCATTCGGCCTTGGCATCTTCAAATTCCTCCCACATAGTTGTGAGGTCGCGAGCGGCGATGAACTCGGCACGGCGGGATGCCATCGCTTCCCTACCATTTTTTGTGCAGTCGTGGGCGGCGAGGAACTCGGCGCGGCGGGATGCCATCGCTGCCTTACCGGTTAGTGTGCGACACGGTGGCATGAACGACGCTTGGTGAGAGCTCTGGGGTGGAGTGGCCGGACAATCGTATAGTGCATTGGTTTGTCAAGAGCTCAAGGACAGAAGACGAAGCAAATTTGGATTCCCATTCAATCCTGGTCATTTATAATCGAGTAAAATAAATTGGCGGTCATCGAACTTGTCTTGATAGCTCATTTTGATCATTGTATACGAGATATGGTGATTATACGGTCATTGGCTCAGCGTATAGATCCGTATTTGTCTAGTTGACCAGTCAAACAGTCTGCATGCGCCTCATCAGCTCGTGTTCTTTATCTATCTACGCGGGCCTACCTGTCAATGGAGAAAGAAATACTGTAAAAACCAAAATTATGCGTATGTGGGGAATCAAACCACGGACTCGTCGCTGCAATACACCCTCGTCAGCCAAATGAAAATGAAATACTTCGCGTCAGACACTCACGCTCACGCTGTCAAAGCATGCTAATGCATGCACGTCGCCCTCTAAATCAAAGTCCTGCTCATGGCGCAACGCAAACGGCGAGCCCATCACCTGCGTGCCCCGGCGGTGCCTGACATTACTGTTTAGACGTTTGATGGAGGCATGCGCGAACGCCGAGCATGTATTCACCTGGCTCAACACCAACGGTCATACTCGGACCGCCTTCCTCATGTATATCGTCCATCACAACGACAATCTATAAAACAGCCTAAGCTAGAGAGGGTACTATGGTAGTATGGTACGGAGTATGTACTATCGTGAGCGACCGATCTTAGTGCCACTGCACACCGAAACCCCTTGCATTGCTAGCACGCGCTTCCCGCCTGAAACGGTCACCGTCTCTCCAGAATGTCAATGCCGCATTCACCGGACTTAACTGCAGGTGCAATTGGTGTGTCACTGACATGTGGGCCAGATGCCCGTTGGGCCCACATGTCAGTAACCCAAACGCATCTGCAGTTAAGTCACTGAAGCAGCATCCGCATTCACGCCCGACAAACCTACTCCGGCGCCAGTTGTCCATCTGTCTGCCGCGGCTCATTGCCATTCGCCCGCTATATTAACTTGAGCCCCAGCTCCCAGCCATAGCCGGAGACCCACACTTATTCTCCTCCAGTCCTTTCCTTCTGTCGGCACCACTTCAACCATGGCCTCCTGGCGCTCCGAAGCTCTCTTGGACGTACTGTCGTAGTAGCAGACGAGGGACATTGGCGGCTCCGCTCCGGGCGCGCTCCAAAGCTCTCTTCGACGTACTGTCGCAGGAGCAAATGAAGGAGATCGCCGCCACCCCACCCCCCGGCTGCCCTCCGCCGCCACGACCACGAAGCCGGCGCGCGTGCGCGGGCGCAGCCGGCAGCGAGGAAGAGTAGTACACGGTAGGTCGCCGCCGCTCTGGTCCCGGGAAGGCCACCGCTACTCCACTCAGTCGACGCCAAGCTTGGTGGGGTAAACATCGGCGGCTGATTAGCTGCTTGACGGCGACATGGAGGCGGAAATCTTCATAACCTTGTGCTCCGGAGGAGGAGGTTATCGAGGCGGATGAGGAGGAGGCAAAGGCAACACTACTAGGAAAAGGGCTATAGATGAAATGGATACTAATGGCGCACCTGACATGTGGTGTGCCACTCCTATATAGCAGTGGCGCACCATGTGCAGGTGCGCCATTAGTGTGGAAGACACTAATGGCGCACCAGTCACATGGTGCGCCACTAGTAAATTTTTTTTTCATTTTTCCAAACATACTAATGGCGCATCCAGGCACAGTGCGCCATTACTAGTTCTAACTAGTAATGGCGCACCAGCCACACAGTGCGCCACTACTGTATTTTTTTATTCTTTTTTTGCAAAACTACTAATGGTGCACCACCAGCAGGTGCGCCATTAGTAACCAGGGTTACTAATGGCGCATTTTCAGGTGGTGCGCCATTAGTAACCTGGGACCAACAAGATATTTTGGACAGCCACACCTACCCACTCACTTTCCCCACTTCATTCTCTCCACCTCCTCCTCCGAGCTTGTCTCGGCTGCCTCCTCCTCCTCACCTCATTTTCACCATAGATTCATCCAAATTAAGTGGTTAAATTACCTTTTTTTGATAGGTAAGTAAGGGGGGAAGCTATCTTTATGTTGTTCTCCCTCCAACAACATGCACATGCACTTTTTGTGGCCTAGCTAGATCTATGTATGTTTGTGGTGTTGCATATGTTTGTGGTGTTGCATATATGTTTGTGTTTGCAGGTACCGGTATTTGAAATGCGATAGTTGCCAATATTTTTCTGGAATGTTGATTCATTTCCGTTTCGGCGAGAATTTTGGCACTATGCATTCTTTTTGGTCCTATTTTTAGGGAAAGTCATGCCAAATTTTTTCTTGGTTCTAAAATATCGTTTTGCTCTACCCCGCAGGCGACCATGGTCTGCACAATGACCGAAGGCATCGTGAATAGGTTTTTGAGCTCCGCGAAGGCCGAGATGCTTCAAAAGAACGAGACAGAGATAAGATGTCCATGTCGAAGATGCAAGCTGAAGAGCCTTATTGCGGACCCGGATTCCAGGCAAGTGCGGGACCACCTGCTCTTGCGTGGTTTCATGGATGGCTATCGGTGGCAAGGTGATGAAGATGACTATGAAGTCGTCCATGGGGGCCGGGCAAGAAATGAGGAAGGGCAGCAAGAAAACCACCGTGGCTCGGGCGGGCGAGAAGACGAAGAATCTCCAGGACATGATCATGACGGTGATGTTGTACACAGTCATCATGTACAAGATGCCGGACATGATGATGAGGAAGATGCCGAAGCAGACGAAGGGCATGATCATGAAGATGAAGATGCCGGCGGAGTAGATGACGATGGACCATCGATGGGCTGGGTGCAGGACCCTCATATTCAAGAGATGCTTCTCAAGCAGACGGATAACGCAAGAGCTGACGCCCGAGAAAAAGCCAAGCTGGATCAACTGGAGATAGACGCGGTTACTCCATTGTATGAAGGATGCAAGCCCGAGGATACCCACCTGAAAGTAACGCTCATGGCTCTGGAGATGAAGGTAAAACACAAAATGACCGACGCATGCTTCGACGAGAACATGTCATTCTGGCACGAACGTCTTCCCAAGGGGAACAAGTGCCCGACCAGTTTCGAGGAGGCGAAGAAAATCGTGTGTCCTCTGGATTTACCGCACGTGAAATACCATGTGTGCATGAACAATTGCATCATTTATCAGGACGAGCACGCAGAGTCTACCATATGTCCGGTGTGCGGCATCACTCGATACAAGAAGAGGAAGAAAGCTCCTCAAAAATTGGTGTGGTACTTTCCGATCACTCCTTGTCTGCAGCGGTATTTTGCGGGCCCTAAGGTAGCAAAGCTCCTGCGTTGGCACGCGGATAGGGAGGAGAAGAAGCGAGAAGATGACGCAAATGATTCGGAGATAAATAAAAAAGACAAGATGCTGAGTCACCCTAAGGATGGGAGCCAGTGGCAAGCGTTGAACTTCGAACACCCAGAATTTGGGAAGGATCCAAGGAACATCGTGCTGGGCATGAGCACCGATGGAGTCAATCCGTTTGGCAGCCAGAGAAGCACACATAGCACCTGGCCTGTGTTTGTGTGGATGTACAACCTTCCCCCCTGGTTGTGCATGAAGAGGAAGTACATTCACATGAGTATGCTAATTGAAGGGATGAAACAACCAGGGAACGACATCAATCTGTATCTGGGGCTGCTGAAAGAGGAGCTAGACACGCTGTGGAAAACGCCAGCCAATACGTGGGACGCTACAGAGAAAGAATATTTCCCTATGAGAGCCGCACTGCTCACGACGGTGCACGACTATCTCGGTTACGGATATCTCGCAGGGCAGGTTGTCCATGGATTTTCTAGATGCGTCAGGTGCATGGATGACACAACGTATCACCAGCTAGATAGAGATCCCGAGTCTTCGAAAACCGTGTTCATGGGACATTGAAGGTGGCTTCGCGACGATGACCCGTGGAGGAAACACAAGGATTTGTTCGATGGTGAAACCGAACCCCGAAGACGCCCGCGTACGAGGAGCGGTGAGGAAATAGATGAGCTGTTGAAAAATTGGAAAGAATGCCCAGTGCCGGGAAAGAAGCAAAAGGCGCCAGATCCGGGAAAGAAGCAAAAGGTGCCAGAGCCGCTGCTGAAGGTATGGAAAACGAGGTATGTTTTCTGGGACTTGTCGTACTGGAAGATCCACCGTGTGCCTCACAGCCTTGATGTCATGCATATCACGAAGAACGTGTGCGAGAGTCTGCTAGGTACCCTGCTCAACATGCCAGAGAGGACCAAGGATGGGCCGAAAGCAAGGACAGACTTGAAATCAATGGGCATCAGGGAGGAGCTTCACGCTAATGATGATGATGATGAGGCGAAGCAGGACACAGAAATTCATCGCAAAGGCAAAAAGGCCAAGAAGACCGGAAATGACTACCCTCCCGCGTGCTTCACTCTAAGTCAGGAGGAGATCGATCAGTTTTTCACCTGCCTCGTAGGAGTAAAACTTCCTTACGGTTACGCGGGGAAGATAAGTAGATACCTAGACCCAGCGAAGCAGAAGTTCGGTGGGATGAAGTCTCACGACGGTCACGTGCTGATGACGTAGATACTTCCAGTTGCAATCCGTGGGATCATGGACGCGCACATATGTGAAACGCTATTTGGCCTATGCAACTTTTTCAACGTCATCTCTCGGAAGTCGGTTGGCGTGAGGCAACTCAGAAGGCTACAGGAAGATATCGTGGTGATACTATGTGAGCTTGAGATGTACTTCCCGCCCGCATTCTTCAACGTTATGGTGCATCTGCTGGTCCATATCGTGGAGGATATCATCCAACTCGGGCCGACGTTCCTGCACAGCATGATGCCGTTCGTAAGGATGAATGGTGTCATCAAAGGATACGTTCGCAACATGTCACATCCAGAGGGAAGCATAGCCAGGGCCTTTCTGACCGAAGAGTGCATCTCCTACTGCACGAATTATCTAGGCATCACGAACCCCGTTGGTCTGCCCGTCAATAGGCACCTCGGCAGGCTCGCTGGATGGGGTCACCGTGAGGGTCGCCGCGAAATGCATGTCGACTTTGAGGGTCGACTCGCCGACTTTGAAAGAGCAAACCTAGTCGTGCTACAACACATAGACATGGTCGATCCTTGGGTGGTAGAGCACAAAACCTTTATTGAGAAGACATACAATGACCGAGGCCAACAAAGGACGGACGGAGATATAATCAAAGAGCACAACTCATGTTTCACACGTTGGTTCAAGCAGAAGCTTCTGTCATACCCTTTACATGAGGCTTCCTCCGCGGAAGAACAACTCATATTCGCCTTGTCACAGGGCGTCGAGCACAACCTGATGACCTATGAGGCGTACGATATCAACGGCTACACATTCTACACCGAGGACAAGGACATGAAGAGTGATGGTTATCATAACTCCGGGGTAACGATGGAATCCTACACCGGTAACGACAAGGAAAGATACTACGGAAGGATCGAGGAGATCTTGGAGCTGAGCTATGCTGGAGAGAAGGTCCCGATGTTCCGTGTCAGATGGTCCAAGAGCGTCCTAAAATAAGACCGGTATTTCACCACCATGGTTATACCTGAAGCCAAATCCAAGACCGCGGGCGCAAACGTCACCGCGAAAAATGAGCCATGGGTACTGGCTTCCCAAGTGGACCAATGCTTCTTCATTACCGACCCTTCA
Organism: Triticum urartu; assembly: GCF_003073215.2. Taxonomy (NCBI): domain Eukaryota; kingdom Viridiplantae; phylum Streptophyta; class Magnoliopsida; order Poales; family Poaceae; genus Triticum; species Triticum urartu. Next base: position 11,965,506 of record NC_053025.1, read on the forward strand.
AAGCCAGTCGTGTTGTCGTGAGGAGAGGCAAAAGGAAGATCATCGGAATGGATGGAGTAGCCAATGAGCAAGACTTCGACAAGTACGGCGACCCGAAGATCGAACATGACGACGACGATGAAGTAGCAGCATACACCACAAGAAGAAGCAGGACCACCCTACCTAAAGGACGTCCGTTCCACAGAAGAACTCCATTTGCGAAAAAGAAGGGCAAGAAGATTGTGAACATATAGCTAGCTAAGATCGATTGTATTTAAATCGTAGTCTTCATTTCTCGATTGTATTTCATGGGCACTTTTTGATATCATGAATATTTTTAAATTTCATGGGCACTTTTTGAATTCATGAATATTTTTCAAATTTGATGATATTTTTATATTCAATATGATAAAATATTGAATATTCATGAGGACACTCGATCTCGATCCCCCTCCATCTCGATCTCGATCCCCCTCCATCTCGATAACTATCTCCCTCCATCTCGATCTCGATCCCACCCGCACCCTCCCCCGCTAGCTCCACCGCCGCCGACGACCCACCGCACCCTCCCCCGCTCCACCGCCGCCGATGAGCACCCCCCGCACCCTCCC
>NC_053025.1:11967180-12033542 GCF_003073215.2 Triticum urartu
TAGCTTTGGCATTGCTCCGTGTTCAAACACGAGGCCCAGTCCATTCCTGCCCCATGTACCAACAAAGAAACACTTCAAACTCTGGAATCCCCTAGGGTTGATGACGAGTGTTTCTTGTGGCGACTCCCTTAGGTGAAGTCCGAGATGGAGCAAACTAGGCAAGTCTCCAATCACCTTCAAATCTCCATGTCCTACTTATTTTATGGGGATATCTAGGCAAGTGAGTTCAGAGAGGGATGATATCCACCTTGGAAGCCTTGACAAAAAGGTTGTGATGCCACTGTTCATCTTAAATGTCTCGAGATGGCGTGGAGGAGGGCACCATGAGTTAACCAAGAAATCTGTAGAGCCACTCCCATTGTACATAAAAATTTCTAGATATCGAAGGTCATGTTCACCTAGCTTACAAAGGGATGACATCAAATAATCCTGGTAGCTTTCTTCATCTCTTGTTGCATCGTCAAATTCCCAATTGATGGTAACATCCTTCAGTTTGGTCATATTACCCAGCTGTAGCACGACTTCCCGGAAGATCATTTTGACATCAAACCAATATAGCTCCTCAAGAGATTCCATGTTACCAATCCCAACAGGCAATTGTACACCTTGAGGAATTAATAGGTGCACCAATTGGCGTAGCCGAGCTATTGTCCCTGGCAACCTTTTTATACCAGTGAATGTGAGGTCAAGTGTTTGCAAATGTTGAAGCTTCCTAATTTGCCCTGGGATCTCGCTGATTCTGCTACACTTTCGGAGGCTCAGAAACCTCAGATGAATTAAACATCCAATATCCATTATGTCACCATCCTCCACATAAGAACAACCCTGAAGATCCACCACCCGTAAAACTTGAAAGTCCAAGACTGGGGGCATCTTCTTAACATCACTGAAGACAGTAAGTGACCGGACATGAGATAGTTTATTGGTTCCTGGTAGAAGTTTCCATCTCTCACACTTGCCTTGAAGGGAGAGGCGTCGAATTGTGTTGCTTGTTGGTGTCAACTTCTCACCATCCATTATGGTAACAAAATTTTCTTTAGCTGATAATGAGATGATAAGATCAAGCATAATATCATGGACTTGACAAGCTACTGGTTGACCACTGATGGAGTCAATGTCCACTAGTTGGATCATGTTTCTATTAATGAGCTCACTAATGTAGCTTCTTCCTGTATCCTCCATGCATTGTCCTTGATACCCAATGATAAATCCTTCAGCCATCCATCTTTGTACCAGACGCTCACAGCAAATCTCAAAATCATGTGGGAATATACTCAGGTCCAACAAACAGATCTTCAAATAGTGAGGTAGATCATAATAACTAAGAAGCAATATATGTTTCACCACGTCCAACTCAGAATCTTGTTCGAATGAAGAGCAAAGAGAATGTCGCACCCTTCCCCACTCATTCTTTGTTGTTGGTTTTGTTGCCAACATGCTAGCTATATTGACTATAGCTAATGGCAAGCCATCACACTTCTTCAGTATATAACTAGTAACTTCTTTTAGTTCAAAAGGGTAATCATCTTCATGGTCAAAGATCCTTTTCAAGAATAGCTTTTCTAAATCATCGATGCCAAGGTGCTTCATAGGATAAAGGTATCCTCCGTGTGGAAAGCTACAAGATTTTGCTACATCTTGAATACGTGTAGTAGTCATTACTCGGCTTGCAGTATTGTTATTGGGAAAGGCACATTGGATGCTATTCCATGCTTGCTTACTCCATATATCATCAATTAGAACAAAATACATGTTATTCGGTTGGTAATAGATACCATTAGTTTTGTTGAAGCATTGATACGTCCATTTTGCATCATGCTTTTATATCGATATTTATTGCATTATGGGCTGTTATTACACATTATGTCACAATACTTATGCCTTTTCTCTCTTATTTTACAAGGTTTACATGAAGAGGGAGAATGCCGGCATCTGGAATTCTGGGCTGGAAAAGGAGAAAATATTAGAGACCTATTCTGCACAACTCCAAAAGTCCTGAAACTCCATGGAATTCAGTTTTGGAATATATTAAAAATATTGGGTGAAGAAAGCACCAGAGGGGAGCCAGCCACCGTCCACGAGGGTGGGGGCGCGCCCTACCCCCCTGGGCACGCCCCCTGCCTCATGGGCCACCTGGCAGGCCCCCGATGCCCATCTTCTGGTATAAGGTGTCTTTTGCCCTGGAAAAAAATAAGGAGGAAGCTTTCGGGACGAAGCGCTGCCGTCTCGAGGCGGAACCTTGGCGGAACCAATCTAGGGCTCCGGTGAAGCTGTTCTGCCGGGGAAACATCCCTCCGGGAGGGGAAAATCGTCACCATCGTCATCACCATCGATCCTCTCATCGGGAGGGGGTCAATCTCCATCAACATCTTCACCAGCACCATCTCCTCTCAAACCCTAGTTCATCTCTTGTATCCGATCTTTGTCTCAAAACCTCAGATTGGTACCTGTGGGTTGCTAGTAGTGTTGATTACTCCTTGTAGTTGATGCTAGTTGGTTTACTTGGTGGAAGAATATTATATGTTCAGATCCTTTATGCATATTAATACCCCTCTGATTATGAACATGAATATGATTTGTGAGTAGTTACGTTCGTTCCTGAGGACATGGGAGAAGTCTTGCTATAAGTAGTCATGTGAATTTGGTATTCGTTCGATATTTTGATGAGATGTATGTTGTCTTTCCTCTAGTGGTGTTATGTGAACATTGACTACATGACACTTCACCATTGTTTGGGCCTAGGGGAAGGCATTGGGAAGTAATAAGTAGATGATGGGTTGCTAGAGTTACAGAAGCTTAAACCCTAGTTTATGCGTTGCTTCGTAAGGGGCTGATTTGGATCCATATGTTTCATGCTATGGTTAGGTTTACCTTAATTCTTCTTTTGTAGTTGCAGATGCTTACGAAGGGGGTTAATCATAAGTGGGATGCTTGTCCAAGGAAGGGCAGTACCCAAGCACCGGTCCACCCACATATCAAATTATCAAAGTAATGAACGCGAATCATATGAGCATGATGAAAACTAGCTTGATGATAATTCGCATGTGTCCTCGGGAGTGCTTTCCTTTATATAAGAGTTTGTCCAGGCTTGTCCTTTGCTACAAAAAGGATTGGGCCACCTTGTTGCACCTTATTTACTTTTATTACTTGTTACCCGTTACAAATTACCTTATAACAAAAATATTTGTTATCGATAATTTCAGTGCTTGCAGAGAATACCTTACTGAAAACCGCTTGTCACTTACTTCTGCTCCTCGTTGGGTTTGACACTCTTACTTATCGAAAGGACTATGATAGATCCCTTATACTTGTGGGTCATCAAGACTCTTTTCTGGCGCCATTGCCGGGGAGTGAAGCGCGTTTGGTAAGTGGAATTTGGTAAGGAAAATTTATATAGTTTGCTAAAATTTACTGTCACTTGTTACTATGGAAAACAATCCTTTGAGGGGCTTGTTTGGGGTATCTTCACCCCGACCAGTAGAGCAAAGGGTTGCTCCTCAACCTACTGAACCTACTGAAAATGTTTACTTTGAAATTCCTTCGGGTATGATAGAGAAACTGCTAGCTAATCCTTTTACAGGAGATGGAACATTACACCCCAATATGCACCTAATCTATGTGGATGAAGTTTGTGGATTATTTAAGCTTGCAAGTATGCCCGAGGATGTTATCAAGAAGAAGGTCTTCCCTTTATCTTTGAAGGGAAAGGCATTGACATGGTTTAGGCTATGTGATGATATTGGATCATGGAACTACAACCGATTGAAATTGGAATTTCATCAGAAGTTTTATCCTATGCATCTGGTTCATCGTGATCGTAATTATATATATAATTTTTGGCCTCACGAAGGAGAAAGCATCGCTCAAGCTTGGGGGAGGCTTAAGTCATTGTTATATTCATGCCCCAATCATGAGCTCTTAAGAGAAATTATTATTCAAAATTTTTATGCTCGGCTTTCTCTCAATAATCGCTCCATGCTTGATACTTCTTGTACTGGTTCTTTTATGATGAAGACTATTGAATTCAGATGGGATTTATTAGAAAGAATTAAATGCAACTCTGAAGATTGGGAACTCGACGAAGATAAGGAGTTAGGGATAACACCTAAGTTTGACTGTGTTAAATCTTTTATGGATACTGTCGTGGAATTGTCACGGCAGATGTCCTAATGTAAGGACTTAGTCGCGAGGCCAACGCATCTATGTGGTAGCTTGAAGGGGTTGAGCGGAATCGAGAGACGCAACACGCAAGACGAGGATTTAGACAGCTTTGGGCCCCGGGAAACATCATTCGGTAATAACCCTACATGCTGTTTGTGGCTAGGTCTCATTATGATCATGAGGAAGTCGCCGGTAAGCCGGCTCTCCTCTTTGTGTCTAGCCCTAGATATTGTTTCTTGTTGCATGCCCTCTTTTGGGGAGCCCTGCCCCTCCTTATATAATTTAGAGGGGCGGGTTACATGTGGAGTCCAAATAGGATTAGGACTAGCCTATCTTCTACTACAAGCCGGATACAAGTCCTGTTCTTGATTCCTTGTAAGGGAGATATTCCTCACGCCTTTCCTCTTAAGCCGGCCTACCATAACGTAAGCCGGCCTTCTGGGCCTTGAGTCTCCTGGGCCCCTGGGTCTTGTCGCTCCTCTGATCCGCTTGCCAGGTCACCATAAGTCGCCGGGATCGGGCGGGTCACTTAGTGTGTCGTCCAGTCAGGGCGGGTCATTAGTGAGTCACCAAGTCCGGCTGGGTTATACATCCAGCCGGGTCATACCGCGGGGTATATCCCCGACATTAGCCCCCAAGTTTAATTTGGATTTATCCATGTTAAACTGATCTGCAACATAAACACAATAACAACTTTGACAGGTTGTGTTCCGGGTTAAACATTTTTTGTAAGCTGGCACTTGATCATCCTTAAGTCCTTGTCATCTCCTTGATATGTATCCATAATCTCATAGCAAGCAGATATGTTCAAATTTTGCCAATGCAAAAAATCCAGATACTTCCTTTGAAAAATCCGGCTCAACAGGCTAGCTTCAGAGTCAATTTGCTGACATTGGTCTCTTGTTGAGAAATATTGTAAGAGATAATCCACTTGAGTCGGCTTTCAATGCTCTGACTTGACAAAAATATTGGTCTTCAAATATTCAACTTATATTCAGCCGGCTTGAAGATATAAAACTTGCCGGTTTATGATTACCAAAATTGCCGGGTTATAAATAGATGATGCCGAGTCATAATTGTCGCCGACGCCGGTTTATGATTTTTGCAGACACCGGGTCAATCTGATTTACTCAAACTGAGAATTTGAAGATATTTCTCCCTTATATGCATATTACCTGTAGCCCCCAAGGGCCGGTTTAATCAGCATGAATAAGCTGGGACTTATCACCATGGCTTTAAATAAAATCCAGCTGTGTAGCCCCCATGAGTCGGCTATAGTCATAGTAGTGTAGCCGGGTCATCCTAGAATTGTCTTCAGCAAAGAGCAATATGCATTAGCCCCCAATTGTCGGGTCATTATGTAATAATGAGCAGGGACTTTGTAAATATGATGATGTAAATTTGAACAGTCACGTGTAGCCCCCAAGGGCCGGCTTAGTAAGATAATACTGAGCTGGGACTTTTCATTGAAAATAATATCATATGATGTAGCCCCCGTCCTGGGGCTTGAACCCACGTCCACAAGGTTAAGAGCTTTGTGCTTTACCAACTGAGCAGTGGATCCTTCAATATATAATGGAATAAGGCTTGTGTATCTTGAATTTTAACAGGAGCAATTGGTAGCCCCCAAGGGCCGGCTCATTACAATGGGATGAGTTGGGTCTTCAATAAGGCCAATAAAAATGACTTTGCATTAGCCCCCAAGTGTCATGGTGCATGCTTGCAGCGACATGAGACTTGCATATTTGATGTAACCTCAACTTGAATAATGTAGCCCCCAAGTGCCGGGTCGTAAGCCTGCAGCGACTCGGGACTATTTCCTCCATTGTAAAATAAATCATGCCCATTGATAATAGCTGTTGCGCTAAAGCAACTTAAAAAACCTCAATCATAATACTGGTTATTGATAATCATAATAGAAATCCAGCCAAGTTGGCTATTCAAGATTTGAATAACCCGGTTTGAAAACCTCAATCATTCAATATCATAATGAAAATCCAGCCAAGTTTGGCTATTTAAAGATTTCAAATACCTTATCTGCTGACAAGTAAATCCGGAGTTTAAATACCCGACGGCTCTTGGCTGATGGCGATTCAATACGCCTTGATTGTAAACCGGAATTTTTATGACCCAGCGGCTTATAGCCTTTTGAGAAAAATCCAGAACGGATAATCATTTTGAAGCATCAACTTTGGTAATGAGCTTGAACTTAATCATTTATAAGTCATATTTCTGCAAAATCTGCAGAGAGTTTAAACAACATATGCCCTGACGACTTAGCGTCAAAACCAGGGCGGGTCATAATATCTCACATATAACCACTGTGATACTGAATTTGTACTGCCGGCTTATGATACCTGTGCAGTAAGGGTGATAACCCAATCCTTAGAAGCCAATGCTTCCCCACAGATGATGATTGCCATAAACTGGCGACTTATAGTCAAAAATCAAGCCGGGTTAAGTATAAAACACTTATATATATTTGAGATATAATCCCAAAAAGGTCTCAAGTTAAGTAATTATGGCTGCAATAAACTTTACCAGAGACAGAATAAAACTTTTTGAGGTTTCTGATTCGGATACGATCAGTAAACCGTTCCAAAGGGGTTAAGCTAAGATTCGAATACGATCATATAGCCCCCAGTGGCTTTGGCGATGCTGATCAAGAGGGTATCGACAACTATGTTCTTTTTGGTTCGAATACGACCTATGTTTGAACAGGAAGCCCCCAAATGACCTTGAGAGTTGTTTAACGATGCTGATTCGAATACGATCCACGTCGGACCCAAAGGGGTTGAGCTATGATTAGGATACGATCAAGAAGCCCCCTAGTGGGTTTGGTAGTATGCCAATCAAAAGGGTTTCGACAGCTATGTTCTCTTTGGTTCGAATACGACTTATGTTTGAACAGGAAGCCCCCAAGTGACCATATAAATTTTGGCATTGTGCCAATCAAGAGGGTACTGATAGCTATGCTCGATGAGCAAGAAGCCCCCAAGTGATCATAACAAAATAAGCCGTAAGGCAGGATACCTATGTTTTGAACCGTGCATCATGGCAGCAAGTTCTCTTTGGTAACCATTAATTTTTCCGAGAATTCAAACTTGCAAGAGATTAATTCTTTTTGAACCGGAAATTCTTAAACCGGATATTGAGAACCTCAAAGCTTTGTAAGGGACCAATTTACCTTGAGCCGGATGTTGAACCGGTTTTGAGAGTTTCAAAGCTTTGCGGGAGAGAGATGTCTCTTGAGCTGTATTTTAAACCGGAATCTTCATTTTGAGCCGGAAATTTTCTGACGACCTTTAAATATTCGCCAAAAACAGTAGCCTCCAGGGCCTGGTTACCTTCCCTTCAATGACCCGGAGTTTTTGAATTCATTGAAACTGGCTAATTTTGCCGAGCCATACCATTGTAACCCCCGAGTCTCAAGATGACTCGAAGAGTTGGCTTGAGATTCTCCATATTTGACCATAGCAGAAGGTGTATATCATTAGCGTTGATAACACGATGTGAATCCACAGAAGGTTGAGGTGACCGCGGCGGGTTATAAATGATCTCGTGTGAGCCGTGTCAGCAACTCGGCCAATGGTTCCTTCCAACTGGTTGTTTGAAGCTTAACCAAACTGTAGTGGCGGTGATTTGTGCGCCTGCCCATTGAGCCATCCAGTGCAGACGGCGGTTGATAATATATGATAATTTGCCTCCAATTTGTTGGAAGAGAAAACCGGGCTTCCCAAGCAGTGACTTGCTCATACTCAATAAACAGCTCATGCAGACAGGTGTGACCTGTGTGTTGATGTAGACCAGGCCGCGAGAGACGGACGGTAAAGACGACCATAATATGAGAGGCATCTCGGACAGATGAGTCGACCGCGGCATTGTAAGCCAGCGCGGACGAGCGAGTTAATTCGCAGGGACGGTCCCGGTGGGTTGAAGTAGTCCGGGCTGCAAGGGCGGCTTGCACATATATTCATCGAGTTTGATGGCATGGTAAGATACTAGTGCCTTATAATGGTGGCGCGAGTTATTCATCAATGACACAGCCATAACTTTTGTAGTGAATAATTGTCCTGTATAAACAATATTGCAGAACAAGGCAAAGATAAACTGCTCTTTGACAAAATAATATGTGCTAATAAAATATATTTTAGATGGATATCACCTGATTGTGTTTAGGCCGAAAATAATCCGCCATGAAGTTGATGATCACCGGATGAAGCTGAAATCAATCACGGTTGAACCGGCTGCAGTGTGGTAATCCGGTATGGACGGGTGAGTCGGTCGTGACATTTGTAAGCCGGTGCGGACGGAGAGAATCGGCCACGGCGTTGTAAGCCGGTGCCGATGAGAAAGTCGGCCGTATGTTGATGCAGACCGGACTGTGGGGACAGCGGCCTGCACGTGTCCATTGAGCAGTGACACGGTCGAATGCCAGTGTAAACTCATACTAGCGCGCTCCGTAACCGTGATACAATACCACCTTTTGTATTGGATAAGTATCCTGCATGTCAAAATAAATCAAAGCAATTGTTCTTTTGACAAAAATAATATGTGCTAATACAAAACAGATGTTGGATGGGTATCACCTGATGCTTGTGAACGAGAAAGGATCTCGTGGTGTCTCCATAAACAGTGAGCCCTTGTCCTGTTTACCCGGACAAAAGATGACCGATGTGTACGTCCGCCCGAATGTCCCTTGAATGCATCAAAACAAGCTCGAGTCCAAAGAACAGGTTGATCCAGATCGGGCAAGAACTCCATAACGCCAGGGCTCAGTTCGGCTCCGCGACACTAGGGCAGCAGGAGGGACGGCGGCGGCGCAAGTGAGCCGGGCGGATGTAGGAGTTACACCGGCGGCTCATAGCAGAAGCAAGGCCACGGGAACAGCGGCTCGTTGCAGCGCCGGCGGTTTTTTGGAAGCGTGATCTCGCGACAGCTGAGGCGCGAATCGGCGGCAATGGAGGCGCAGCAGGTCAACAGAGCAGCTCCAAGGCGGGCCGGTTCTCCCGCAGCAGAACACGTCGATGGACGAGGCCCTGGTCAAGCTTAGAAGAGCCGGACACATGGACGCAGCGACCGACGGTGGGTCGGAGCCCGCGGGCGAGCGTCGGAGTGGAGCAGACCCGGCAGGGTAGTTCAGATGAGCCCGCAGGATGCCAGTGAGGGCGTCTCGGACTCGGGCGTGAGCCGGGCGGATGTTCGGACGGCCGCAGCACTGGAAGCCAGCAGCGGCGACTTTCGGCGGCACTGCAGCAGAGGTGGTGACGATAAAGTTGCGGTCACGCAGCCTGAAGGCAACTGATAGTTCAGCCAAGACGGCGGCTCAGCGGTGAGGGAGGAGACTAACGAGGAGATTCCCCGCGGCTTAGAGACCTGAAAGGCGGCGACCGGCAGAGGTGGCTCGGCCACCGGGGTGCACTGGCGGAGACCGGCGACTCGATCCGAGTTTCGGCGCAGGGGCGGCTCAGAAGCGAGACCACAGCGGCGGAGACCGGATCCAACTCCCCTCCACGTCCTTGTCCTATTCGTCCTTGGTTTGACCATCCACGTCATCTCTTTCCGTGGATTAGTAGTACTAGCACAACCTCTGCTAATGGATCTTTCCATGGACTTTTCCTTTGACGTTTTCAAACTCCACACAACCTCTGCTAATGGATCTACAGGGTGGATGTAATATTTGAACAGAAAATAAATCTTTTATTTATTCCTCCTAGCACGTTGAAATTGATGAGGACAACCAGGGGCGGCCAGCGCCGCACGCATCCGTCGAGCGGCGACTTGTAATCAACCACTTAGGCTGCCTTCGACCTGTTAATATGAACCGGACATAGGGACAGCGGGCTGTGCGTTCGTCTCCGGGTAGTGGTACTTGTAATTGATTTTCAGGCCTCGATCTCCACGCCTCGGAGTAGTAGCGGTGGATTTGGACTTGACCTTTGGTCAACAACAGCTGATGTAGACGTCAAAAGCAGCCGCAATCGGACTCGACCGTAGAAATCAGGGCGGCAGTTTCAACGGAATATTGCAATATAGTATGTTTGATCCGACGGAAACTCTTGTCGGTCTCGACCACAATGAACTCTACGTGACTTGTGTTGTCGCCCGAGCTTTTTCCAATTTTTGAGCGACGAACTTCAGAGTTGATGTAGATCCTCCGTACCGTCTTTTCGTCATCCGGTTGTTTGCAAGATTCTTGATCCCTGAGAGAGATCCCTCCAAGAACTCAACACCACCGTGCGCCAGCCCCATGGTGGGCGCCAACTGTCGTGGAATTGTCACGGCAGATGTCCTAATGTAAGGACTTAGTCGCGAGGCCAACGCATCTATGTGGTAGCTTGAAGGGGTTGAGCGGAATCGAGAGACGCAACACGCAAGACGAGGATTTAGACAGCTTCGGGCCCCGGGAAATATCATCCGGTAATAACCCTACATGCTGTTTGTGGCTAGGTCTCATTATGATCATGAGGAAGTCGCCGGTAAGCCGGCTCTCCTCTTTATGTCTAGCCCTAGATATTGTTTCTTGTTGCCTGCCCTCTTTTGGGGAGCCCTGCCCCTCCTTATATAAGTTAGAGGGGCGGGTTACATGTGGAGTCCAAATAGGATTAGGACTAGCCTATCTTCTACTACAAGCCGGATACAAGTCCGGTTCTTGATTCCTTGTAAGGGAGACATTCCTCACGTCTTTCCTCTTAAGCTGGCCTACCATAACGTAAGCCGGCCTTCTGGGCCTTGAGCCTCCTGGGCCCCCGGGTCTTGTCGCTCCTCTGATCCGCTTGCCAGGTCACCATAAGTCGCCGGGATCGGGCGGGTCACTTAGTGTGTCGTCTAGTCAGGGCAGGTCATTAGTGAGTCACCAAGTCCGGCTGGGTTATATATCCAGCCGGGTCATACCGCGGGGTATATCCCCGACAGATACCGATGCTTTTCGTGAATTTAGCACTAAATATGGACTTGACTCTGAGATAGTAGCTTCTTTCTGTGAATCATTTGCTACTCATGTTGATCTCCCTAAGGAGAAGTGGTTTAAATATCATCCTCCCATTGAAGTAAAAGTAGTTGAACCTATTAAAGTTGAAGAAAAGACTATCACTTATAATGTTGATCCTATTGTTCCTACTGCTTATATTGAGAAACCACCTTTCCCTGTTAGAATAAAGGATCATGCTAAAGCTTCAACTGTGGTTCGTAAGAGTAATACTAGAACACCTACACCCTCTGAGCAAATTAAAGTTGAACCTAGTATTGCAGTGGTTAAAGATCTCTTGGTCGATAATATTGATGGGCATGTTATTTACTTCTGTGATGAAGCTGCTAGAATTACTAGACCAGATACTAAAGATAAACATAGACCTGTTGTTGGCATGCCTGATGTTTCTGTTAAAATAGGAGATCACTGTTATCATGGCTTATGTGATATGGGTGCTAGCGCGAGTGCAATACCTCATTCTTTATACGAAGAAATTATGCATGATATTGCACCTGGTGAGTTAGAAGGTATTGATGTTACAATTAAGCTTGCCAATAGAGATACTATTTCACCAGTTGGGATTGTTAGAGATGTTGAAGTCTTGTGTGGGAAAATTAAATATCCTACTGATTTTCTTGTTCTTGATTCCCCACAAGATGACTTTTGTCCCATTATATTTGGTAGACCCTTCTTGAATATTGTTAATGCTATGATAGACTGCAAAAGGATATTGTTTCTGTTGGTTTAGGGGATATGTCTCATGATTTTAATTTTGCTAAATTTCGTAGACAGCCCCATGATAAAGAATTGCCTAGTAAAGATGAAATTATTGGTCTTGCTTCTATTGCCGTGCCTCCTAATGATCCTTTAGAACAATATTTGCTAGACCATGAAAATGACATCTTTATGAATGAAAGAAGGGAAATAGATGAAGTATTGTTTAAACAGGGACCTATTTTGAAACACAACTTGCCTGTTGAAATTCTAGGGGATCCTCCTCCACCCAAGGGTGATCCCATGTTTGAGCTTAAACTGTTACCTGATACTCTTAAATATGCTTATCTTGATGAAAAGAAGATATATCATATTAGTATTAGTGCTAACCTTTCAGAGTAGGAAGAAGAGAAATTATTTAAAACTCTGAAGAAGTATTGTGCTGCTATTGGATATACTCTTGATGATCTTAAGGGCATTAGTCCCACTCTATGCCAACACAAAATAAAATTGGAGAAAGACGCTAAACCAGTTGTTGATCACCAACGACAGTTAAATTCTAAGATGAAAGAAGTGGTAAGAAATGAAATACTAAAGCTTCTAGAGGCAGGTATAATTTATCCTGTTGCTGATAGTCAGTGGGTAAGTCCTGTCCATTGTCCCTAAAAAGGGAGGCATTACTGTTGTTCCTAATGATAAATATGAATTGATCCCACAAAGAATTGTTACAGGTTATAGAATGGTAATTGATTTCCGGAAATTAAATAAAGCTACTAGAAAGGATCATTACCCTTTACCTTTTGTTGATCAAATGCTAGAAAAATTATCCAAACATACACATTTTTGCTTTCTAGATGGTTATTCTGGTTTCTCTCAAATACCTGTGTCGAAAGAGGATCAGGAAAAGACCACTTTTACTTGCCCTTTCGGTACCCTTGCTTATAGACGTATGCCTTTTGGTTTATGTAATGCACCTGCTACCTTTCAAAGATGTATGACTGCTATATTCTCTGACTTTTGTGAAAAGATTGTTGAGGTTTTCATGGATGATTTCTCCGTGTATGGAACTTCTTTTGATGATTTCTTAAGCAACCTTGATCGAGTTTTGCAGAGATGTGAAGAAACTAATCTTGTCTTGAATTGGGAGAAGTGCCACTTTATGGTTAATGAAGGTATTGTCTTGGGGCATAAAGTTTCTGAAAGAGGTATTGAAGTTGATAAAGCTAAAGTTGATGCTATTGAAAAGATGCGGTGTCCTAAAGACAGTAAAGGTATAAGAAGTTTCCTTGGTCATCCCAGTTTTTATAGGAGGTTCATTAAAGACTTCTCAAAACTTTCTAGGCCTCTGACTAATCTCTTACAAAAAGATGTTCCTTTTGTCTTTGATGATGATTGTGTAGAAGCATTTGAAATACTTAGGAAAGCCTTGATTTCTGCACCTATTGTTCAACCAACTGATTGGAACTTACCCTTTGAATTATATGTGATGCTAGTGATTATGCTGTAGGTGCTATTCTAGGACAAAGAGTTGATAAGAAATTAAATGTTATCCAATATGCTAGTAAAACTCTAGATAGTGCCCAGAGAAATTATGCTACTACAGAAAAAGAATTTTTAGCAGTTGTATTTGCTTGTGATAAGTTCAGACCTTATATTGTTGACTCCAAAGTAACTTTTCACACTGATCATGCTCCTATTAAATATCTTATGGAAAAGAAAGATGCTAAACCTAGACTTATTAGATGGGTTCTCTTGCTACAAGAATTTGATTTGCATATTATTGATAGAAAGGGAGCTGAGAACCCCGTTGCAGACAACTTGTCTAGGTTAGAGAATGTTCTTGATGACCCACTACCTATAGATGATAGCTTTCATGATGAACAATTAGCTGTCACAAATACTTCTCGTACTGCTCCATGGTATGCTGATTATGCTAATTACATTGTTGCTAAATTTATACCACCTAGTTTCACATACCAGCAAAAGAAAAAGTTTTTCTATGATTTAAGACATTACTACTGGGATGATCCACACCTTTATAAAGAAGGAGTAGATGGTGTTATCAGACGTTGTGTACCTGAGCATGAACAGGAACAGATCCTACGCAAGTGTCACTCCAAGGCTTATGGAGGACACCATGCTGGAGATAGAACTGCACATAAGGTATTGCAATCCGGGTTTTATTGGCCTACTCTTTTCAAAGATGCCCATAAGTTTATCTTGTCTTGTGATGAATGTCAAAGAATTGGTAATATTAGTAGACGTCAAGAAATGCCTATGAATTATTCACTTGTTATTGAACCATTTGATGTTTGGGGCTTTGATTATATGGGACTGTTTCCTTCCTCTAATGGGTATACACATATTTTAGTTGATGTTGATTATGTTACTAAGTGGGTAGAAGCTATTCCAACTAGTAGTGCTGATCACAACACTTCTATTAAGATGCTTAAAGAAGTTATTTTTCCGAGGTTTGGAGTCCCTAGATACTTAATGACTGATGGTGGTTCACATTTTATTCATGGTGCTTTTCGTAAAATGCTTGCTAAGTATGATGTTAATCATAGAATTGCATCTCCATACCACCCACAGTCTAGTGGTCAAGTAGAACTGAGTAATAGAGAGCTTAAATTAATTTTGCAAAATACTATTAATAGATCTAGAAAGAATTGGTCCAAGAAACTTGATGATGCATTATGGGCCTATAGAACTGCATATAAAAATCCTATGGGTATTTCTCCGTATAAAATGGTTTATGGAAAAGCATGTCACTTACCTCTTGAACTAGAACATAAGGCATATTGGGCCATTAAAGAGCTCAATTATGATTTCAAACTTACCATTGAGAAGAGACTATTTGACATTAGCTCACTTGATGATTGGAGAACCCAGGCCTATGAGAATGCCAAATTGTTTAAAGAAAAAAGTTAAAAGATGGCATGACAAAAGGATACATGAGTTTAATGTAGGTGATTATGTTTTGTTATACAACTCTCGCTTAAGATTTTTTGCAGGAAAACTCCTCTCTAAATGGGAAGGTCCTTACGTTATCGAGGAGGTCTATCGTTCCGGTGCCATAAAAATCAACAACTTCGAAGGCACAATTCCGAGGGTGGTGAATGGTCAAAGAATCAAACATTATATCTCAGGTAATCCCATAAATGTTGAAACAAATGTTATTGACACCGTAAACCCGGAGGAGTACATAAGGGACACTTTCCAGAACGTTTCAGACTCCGAAAAGGAAGAGGTATGCGGTACGGTAAGTAAACCGACTCCAAAACAGTTCAAATAGCGATTTTTCCCCGTTTTGGAATATTTAAGAAAATAGGAAAATAAGAAGCACTCCAAAAAGGACATGAGGCGTCCACAAGGGTGGAGGGCGTGCCCCCTGCCTCGTGGGCACCTCATGTGCCCTCCGGACTCCGATTTCTTGCACGATACTTCTTTTAGTCGGTAAAAAATCATTATATAATCTCTCGAAGGTTTTGACCACCGTACCATGCAAATATCTCCTATTTCTATTTCAAGCTGTCTCTACTGCAGGTTTAGAGCAAGATGTCTTCTCAAGAGTAAGTTGGGGAGAGTCGGGTATCTCACCCGACACCGTGGCCAAAAGCAAACAGCGATGCCGATCACTGTGGGCCATTGTCGGTGTCAAAACCGGAAGATCTCGGGTAGGGGGTCCCGAACTGTGCGTCTAAGGAGGATGGTAACAGGAGGCAGGGGACACGATGTTTACCCAGGTTCGGGCCCTCTTGATGGAGGTAATACCCTACGTCTTGCTTGATTGATATTGATGATATGAGTATTACAAGAGTTGATCTACCGCGAGATCATAGAGGCTAAACCCTAGAAGCTAGCCTATGGTATGATTGTATGTTGTCCTACGGACTAAACCCTCCGGTTTATATAGACACCAGAGGGGGCTAGGGTTACACAAAGTCGGTTACAAGGGAGGAGATCTACATATCCGTATTGCCAAGCTTGCCTTCCACGCCAAGGAAAGTCCCATCCGGACACGGGACGAAGTCTTCAATCTTGTATCTTCATAGTCCAACAGTCCGACCAAAGGATATAGTTCGGCTGTCCAGAGACCCCCTAATCCAGGACTCCCTCAGTAGCCCCTGAACCAGGCTTCAATGACGATGAGTCCGGCGCGCAGTTTCGTCTTCGGCATTGCAAGGCGGGTTCCTCCTCCGAATACTCCATGGAAGATTTTGAATACAAGGATAGTGTCCGGCTCTGCAAAACAAGTTCCACATACCGCTGTAGAGAGAATACCATTTCCATAAATCTAATCTGCTGACACGTTTTGAGAACATGAGATCATGCCATGGCCTGGTCTCTATTCGAACCGTTTTTCTCATCCAGCGCTGCACATATTGCGAGGCGGTTTTCTTGACACGTCTTGTCAAAGCAGAGACCGTGTCCCCCTTATTACGGGATTCTCATCAATACGGACGTGGGTAACCCAATCATGCCTGTTAGTATGACTCCTCAATTTTAGGCAAGTCCCAAATGGCCACGAGGAGGGCGCTTGATATTCATCCTCTTTATAAAGAGGCCGAGGCCTGTCCTTTTTTCCCTCTCGTGCTCAATTGAATCCTTCCCCCGCCTCGAGTTCCAACACCCAAGGCTCAGGTCAGGCGCTTCAGACCTTCAACCATGTCCGGATCCAACCTCCAAGGTCGGTGGATGCCTTCCTCTATCACAGAGGAAGACATCAAGAAGCTGAGAGAGGCCAGGTCTCTGACCGCCGAAATCTCGCATAGGCTACCTGCCCGAGGGCAGGTCATCCCCACTCCCGAACCCAACGAGAGTGTCGTGTTCATCTCTCACTTCCTTCGAGGGCTAGGCCTCGCTCTGGATCCCTTTGTTAGGGGGCTCATGTTCTATTATGGACTGGATTTCCATGATCTGGCCCCAGATTCCCTCCTTCACATCTTGTCGTTCATCGTCGTGTGTGAGGCCTTCCTTCGCATTACCCCACACTTCGGCCTGTGGCTCAAGACTTTCAATGTGAAGCCGAAGATGATCGAGGGGCGTCACGCAGAGTGCGGAGGTGCCACAATAGGCAAAAGTGCTGACGTTCCGTGGCCAGAGGGCTCCTTCCCAGAGGTGTCCAGTTTATGGCAACGAGAGTGGTTTTATATCACAGCTCCCCAAAGTGCTAAGTGGGTAGCCGCCCATGCCTTTCGCTCGGGCCCTCCACCACAACTGATGTCATGGATCAACAAGGGGCTGAACTGGGGGCCAGTAAATGATATGCCGATATTGCAGAGTCGCATCCGAGATCTCCTTGAGAGAGATGTCAGCCTGGTCAAGGTAATGCAAGTCATGCTAGTTCGTCGAGTCCAGCCTTGCAAACATCGACCCCTCCGTATGTGGGAATTCAACCCGGAAGGACCGTGAACTATTCAGCACTTCCTCGGCATGACGCTCGAAGAGATCTACAAATTGTTCTTCGGACCCCAAATAGAGTGTCCGGACACCACTGAGGATGCGGGTCTGAGCTGTAATCGCCCCGATACCCAAGTAAGTAATCCCCTGGCTGAACACGCTGTCTTTCTATTTATCATAACATCATTATGAAAAGTCGCTCTTTGACCAGGACTAGATAACAAAGGCAAAGATGATCAGGTGTTCGACCCCCCTTCCCGAAGGCTTGGCCAATCCAGTACTAGACAGAATGCTCGAGCCGGTGCCTTGTTAGGCGCCCTCAGGGGAAGATGAAGGGGGGAATAAAGAGGCTGAAAGCAGGCCTCACAAATCATTCATCTGAACCGGGGGAATTAGCGCCTCCGCGAAGGAGGACAACCAGGGAGAAGAATCTGAAATCCCCTCTCCCAAGGAAGGAAGATGACCACCTCTGAAAACCTGGAAACAAAGGTTTCCAAACAGGGGAAGAAATCTTCGCCAGAGGGTCCTACCTCGGAGGGTATCCTTGCTGCACAGTGTCCGCAAGGGGATCAGCCCTCTACCGAGCTGTAAGTGAAAAGGTCCTTAATAGTAAAAATATCTTACATTACTTCTGAAGATAATAACCGAAGCATATATCTTGCAGTTCAGATCGTAGCCCTTCTCGACAGAGTTCGTCTTCAGGGGATCTTCTTCCAGAGATGATGGAGAGCGAAACCCCCCCCCCTGCCCCCCCGCCTCATGAGGCGGGCGACCCTGAAGTGTCGTCGCAGAGGGTTTCTCTTGATCCGCCAAGGCCAGAGGGTAATCCTTTGGCCACCCGAAGTCCTCAGTATTCGGCTCCTAAAGAGAGCAACAGAAAGAGTCCGGAACCGTACAGTGTGCGGTCGGACGCACTGAAGGATCTTCTGGAGCAAGCGGCCATCTCAGAAGCGCATCGTACGCTAATGGGTACGGTGATTGAAAGGATTTCATCCGCCGATAGCGGGTTGCATGAAGCTTTTATGAGTCTGCTGAAAGGTTTTGAGGTACGTGAAATAATGTATGTTTTTGACAGTACCGCACACATTAGGTGTGCCCTATGCAGATAGTAGCCCTTGAGACTCTGGTTGCCGTTGAAAACGGCGGCAAACAGAGGATCATATTCCCAGGTAATAACCAGGTCGCCTTTATGTTCAGGTGGCTGAAGGTCCGGTGGCTAGCCTGACTGATGAGTTTGCCGAGCTAAAGCGGCAGCTTGATGCGGCAGATGCCGACATCGTGCTTGTCAACAAGCGGCTTGACGAGGCACAGGGTAAGTGATTTCTCCGGTGATAAACACATAGTAAGAGGAGCATGATGCCAATATCTTTAATATGTTGTGACTGCAGATGGAGCTGCCACCATGGAGACCCTTCGGCCGAAACTTGCCCGAGCCAAGGAACAAGCAAGGAATAGCGATGCGGCCGCTCTAAAGGCGGTCGAAGAGCTGAGGGCCGAACAGGCCGCACATTGCCAGAGCAAGGAAAGAATAGCCAAGATGGCCGTTGAGTTGAAAGATGTCGCTGACCGTTACCAGCTTCTTGAAAAAGAAAGCCGAGCGAAGGCGACAGACCTGGAGAAGGCCATGGTAGCAGCCAAGGAAGCCCGCTCCAAAATCAGAGCGGCGAAGGAGGAGCTGCGTCAAGCTGCAGATATTGCGGCTGGGAAGCCCTTTTTGTTGCGGACTAAGTTCGGAGATCCGAAGTATGCTCCTCTTGATCAACTATGGAGTTCTCGAGACGCATACGTGGATTTGGCAGCAAGTGCTGCTGATGCGGCCGAGTTCTTCAAGTATCAAAAAGATCGTGAAGTGGAAAAGCTGTTCTGGTCACAGTTCCATGCTCCAGTGCGTCCGCTGCTGTTGAATGAGTGAATGGCCCAGTGGGCCGAGCTCCATAGGTTGTTCGGACTTGCCATGAGGTATGTTGTGGATCATCTGTGGCCGGAAGGGCCAAGGCTGAATAGTTACTTTAGTTTAGTGCAACAATTCCTTGGTGTTGTGCTGCATATCGACGCTATGAAGAGGTCGGCGTGCATAGAGGGTGCGCGGATGGCACTTGCCCGTGTTAAGACATACTGGGCAGAGATGGAGGCAACCACTATTGCAACACAGGTTCGGCCCTGGGCCGAGTAGCTGTCGAGCACTACTTTGAAGAGGTCCTTGAAGGCGCTCATTCGATAGAGGCGCAGTGCTCGAAGAATATTATGTTCTAGTGACATGTATTCCTATTGTAAAAACAATATTTTATTGAATTATGAAGGCTGTGTTTATACTTTTGCCTGAAAGTATTATGATGCCTCATGTGCGGCCGTTTATGTATATATGTATATAACCTGAAAGATTGCAGTCGTCGACTTCAGCCTCCATGCATATAATGCGGGGGTGTTCGCAAAAAATGCGTATTCACACTTGAGCCAACGTCTTGGTCCATGAAGGAGGTGGTAGTGCAGCGAACGAGGCAATTAGACTATATTGCTTTAACACTTTCACTTAGCCATAGGAGTTTGATGGTGGGACTACTATATAGCCCCTGGTACTTCCGCGCTCGTTCGAATATGATGTCTACTACACAACCTTCTTCTTGTAGACGTTGTTTGGCCTCCAAGTGCAGAGGTTTGTAGGACAGTAGCAAATTTCCCTCAAGTGGATGACCTAAGGTTTATCAATCCGTAGGAGGCGTAGGATGAACATGGTCTCTCTGAAGCAACCCCGCAACCAAAGAACAAAGAGTCTCTTGTGTCCCCAACACACCCAATACAATGGTAAATTGTATAGGTGCACTAGTTCGGCGAAGAGATGGTGAAACAAGTGGTATATGGATAGTAGATAAAGGTATTTGTAATCTGAAATAATAAAAACAGCAAGGTAGCAAGTGATAAAAGTGAGCGTAAACGGTACTGCAATGATAGGAAATAAGGCCTAGGGTTCATACTTTCGCTAGTGTAAGTTCCCTCAACAATAATATCATAATTGGATCACATAACCATCCCTCAACATGCAACAAAGAGTCACTCCAAAGTCACTAATAGCGGAGAACGAACGAAGAGATTATGGTAGGTACGAAACCACCTCAAAGTTATTCTTTCCAATCAATCTGTTGGGCTATTCCTATAGGTGTCACAAACAGCCCTAGAGTTCGTACTAGAATAACACCTTAAGACACAAATCAACAAAAACCCTAATCTCACCTAGATACTCCAATGTCACCTCAAGTATCCGTGGGTATGATTATACGATATGCATCACACAATCTCAGATTCATCTATTCAACCAACACAAAGGACCTCAAAGAGTGCCCCAAAGTTCCTACCGGAGAATCACGACGAAAACGTGTGCCAACCCCTATGCATAGGTTCATGGGCGGAACCCGCAAGTAGATCACCAAAACATACATCAAGTGAATCACGTGGTATCCCATTGTCACCACAGATACGCACGGCAAGACATACATCAAGTGTTCTCAAATCTTTAAAGACTCAACCCGATAAGATTACTTCAAAGGGGAAACTCAATTCATTACAAGAGAGAAGAGGGGGAGGAGAAACATAGGATCCAACTATAATAGCAAAGCTCGCGATACATCAAGATCGTGCCAAATCAAGAACACGAGAGAGAGAGATCAAACACATAGCTACTGGTACATACCCTCAGCCCCGAGGGAGAACTACTCCCTCCTCGTCATGGAGAGCACCGGGATGATGAAGATGGCCACTGGTGAGGGATCCCCCTCCGGCAGGGTGCCGGAACAGGGTCCCGATTGACTTTTGGTGGCTACAGAGGCTTGCGGCGGCGAAACTCCCGATCTAATCTCCGTTCTGGAAGTTTTACGATACGTAGGTATATATGGGCGAAAGGAGTGCGTCGGTGGACCGAAGGGGGGCCACGAGGCTGGGGGGCGCGCGCCAGGGGGGTGGGCGCGCCCCTACCCTCGTGAGCTCCTCCTTCATCTTCTGACGCAGGGTCCAAGTCTATCCGGTAGGTTTCCTTCCAAAAATAACTTCTCCAATTGATTTCGTTCCGTTTCGACTCCGTTTGATATTCCTTTTCTTCATAACACCGAAATAGGCAAAAAAACAACAAATCTGGACTGGGCCTCTGGTTAATAGGTTAGTCCCAAAAGTAATATAAAAGTGGATAATAAAGCCCAATATTGCCCAAAACAGTAGATAATATAGCATGGAGCAATCAAAAATTATAGATATGTTGGAGACGTATCACTACACTAGGGTGACACTGCATGAGTCATTGGGATCTCGTTGTCATCCTAGAGAACATGTATTCGACCATTGCACCTGATCTCTACATGGGTGGTCATCATACGTACACGTGAGCCTTCATGTTATGAGTTGGAAGATACCAATTCCCCTTTGTTTGATGTTGGGAAATATTGGGCACCAAACAAAAAAGGGAGCAAAGGTAAGAGGACTAACATTCACAACCCTATATGTGCAACCGAGTATTAGAGGGGGGGGCAGATCCACAAACATTACCATGAACACAAGCAGTATGTGGAGCCGGTTGCCATCCATACCACTTGCAGTGATCTCCAACATAGGTGGGCGAACATCCAAGAGTCCGTGAACAAGTTTTGTGGTTTCTATCCACAATTAGTTGACCGAAAGCAAAGTGGCATTGCACTCCGAAGCCAAGTATTTTTGACTTGCTTCACATTGTCATCATTTGTATTACTTGCTTTGTTTCTTGCACTATCTTGAGTTATTCTTGTTTGCTATATGGGGTTGTCCACCACTTTGTACCAACAAGTTAAGAAAAAAACCATGTATGTGTCATTGTTGGTTGAAATTGAATGAGAAACCAAAGTGACAAACCATCTATGATGAGCTCAGAAACCACACCAAGAAGATGAAGAATTATGACGAGCTTAGGAACCCCACTAAGAAGATGAATAATGATGGGTCAAGCTCATATCAATCCATTGGATTGGATGACGATGATGAACCTAGTGGAGGGCGGATGAACAAGGGACCATGTCAAAGAGGATTCGAGAGGTGGTGGGAAAAAAGTGGGAGAAGAAGAGAGCCGCACGTGACAACTCAGCAAGAAAAATGTTTGTGACATGGACAAAAAATTCCACCAAGAAGGACAGGTACAAGTACTTTTTGTACATGCAAAGGGGAGATGATATTATTTGTCCAGGAGAGGTTGAGAAATTGAGAGGGAGAAGACCGACATGGAGAAGTAAGAGAAACAGGCAAAATGGGAGCTTGTAAATTTGAAGATGTTGGAGAAAATTGAGCTCAAGAAATAGAAGTTGAGACTTGCGAAGGATACATAGGAGTCGAGAATCATGTTGCAGGACAATAACCTCTTGAATGAGGAAGGCAAGAAGTTGTTCAACAACAAGAAGAAGAAAAATCAACAAGCACACCAAGAGAGTTGATTGATTCATTTGTGTGTCGCCTATGTATGAATCATTAAACTTTATTCTGAGAGTGAAATGCATTAGTGGTCAATTAACTCAAACTGAATGAGCGCTTTAGGCCAACAACTTGGAAAATAACCAATTTAGGGCATAAACTTGTTAATTTGATCAAATAATGGTTTAGCAAACCATTGGAACACCAACCGATTTCCCCCCACCCTATATATTAGAACTGATGCATTTGAAATTAACATTTGTAAGATTATATACAACCTTCTCGCTAGACATAATATTTTCTTCTAATTTTTGCTTTGCGATCCTATATTTGTTACTAACTCGTTAGAAATACAAAACATTTTGCATTCTAGCGGTCACAGTTTGCACATTACCTTAGGGTGTCGGTTCAGACCCTCATGATACACTATGGTCTTACACCTTTTTTTTTGAAAAAGTGCTTTCAAAATTATCTTCACTTTTAAAGGGGATTCCACGGTCGTGATGCTTGGTTTGGTGTTTGCACGTTCGTCTGTCATTCTTACTCCCAAAACTATGTCATGCATTAACTCAATCAAATCAACCCCATCAAAAACCTCAATTAAATCAATATTGTCCTTGCCTTCCCCTACCTATACCCAAATCAAATCAAATCTTACCAAATCTCAACTAAATCAATATTTTTTTGCCTTTTTTTCTACCCATACTCAAATCATAAAACGTTAACAAAAATCTAGAATATGATGGTGTAAGGTATATGTCAGACACAGTTGGTGCTGAATCACTAGAATATGAATTAGCGGTTGCAACACGCGGGCAATTGGCAGTTAATTTCATAAGGAAGAAAACTAGCTAACAAGACTTGATACGATTGCCAACAGAAGGAAATTGAACGAGTAAAAACCAGAAGAAAATCAATCTGCCAAGGGAGTAGAATGTACATAATCTTACAAAGCTTAATTTTAAAGGCATCAATTATAATATATAGGTGGCTTCATAAAAGAACACAAACCGGTTAGTGTTCCATTGGTTTGCTAGACCAACGACCAAGGACTTGGGTTTGAGTCCTAGACAAGGCAGTATGTTTCAATTATTTTTCCTCGATACGCCCTTAGCATGGTTTGTAAGAAAATCCCAGCAAGTTTGCAAATAGATCCATATTAAAATAGTAAGTTCATATTCTCAAAAAAAATTAGTAAGTTCATGGGCGGTCAAGGGAATGCTGATGTGGCAGCAGCGTGCCGTTCTCTCTCTCTCTCTCTCCCTCCCTCTCTCTCTGATGTGTTTTGATCTTATTTGACCGAATTAATGAGTTTATGGCCTAAATCGATCATTTTTTAAGTTGTAGGCCTAAAATGTGTGATCAATTTAAGTTAATAGACTACTGACACATTTCGCATGTTAAATTGGTGAATTAGTTGTGTGCTATATGATCTACTACGTACTTATGGTTGCAAGAAAATAAAGGATGTGGTTGTTTGGGGGCGGGCCGATGCTGTCCGCGGATGCGTCCAGACATGCTCTAGCCCTCCAAACGTTGTTTGGTTTTCAATGTCTGAGTCTATCTCCAACTCCTCGAATCATGTAGCCGGTCGTGCTACTGGGATGGGTATGTGCTCGCGCTGACGAAATGTGGCAGCTACACGGTCGAGAATGTGAGTTAATTATACATACAAATATATATTATTGCGTGGTTTTTAATGATAATAATTATTGTAGCGCTATACTTTTCTTGATTTGTTGCTTGAGTTTTCTCATGAAATTATATGAAATGAGACGGCGGATGCATGCTTGATGAATTTCTCATACAAACTCGAACGTTTCCATGGCTTTTCGAGTATTGAACCAGAGGCACAGTGCAGTGGCTACATTGCCCATCCCCTGAACTCATGGCTGCTCTGCCAGACTGCCAATGCTGCCGCAGTTCCGTACTAGTAATAGTGCGACCGATTATTATCCCAGATGAAAGTTCCCGTCAAATACTACTGCTAATCAGGTATGCGCGGCTACACTGCACGGGCAACGTTAAACAGCAGAAAAGAACCCAAAGATTACAGCCGCTGTCACGGGCTGGCAGCCATGTCCGTCACCGGCGCACGCCCCGCCGGCCACCGCTCTGCCTCCGACGTCAAGCTAGGACCGGGCCGGCTCGATCGCCGCCGAACATGTTTGAAATTTCTCGACGAGAGAGAGAGAGCCCGCTGACAAGGACGACGTACGCCGCTTTGGCCGCGAGCGCGCCTAGCACAGCACGGCCACAGCGCCAGCCTTCGCTCTGCCTGACCTTGACGTGCCATTTGCCATTGCTGAGCCGCAGCAGCAGCAAGCCAGCCAGCGCGGTGAGATTCCTTTGACCACTCTCCAGTCCTCATCTGCCTGGCTCTCTGCCCATGGCCGCCTGCCATTGCCCAAGTACTCCCCTGTCCTCTTGCATCATCGTCATCAACAGCTCACCACCTACCTTGCAATAGCATCTCTCTCCCTCTCTCTCCCCCATGATCTGCCTCTGGTTCCCCGGCATGGGTGCCAGCGGCGCCACATCGTGCAGCATGTGTGTGTGTGGTAACTTTTCACATTTCCATGATGCTGCCGCTGCCACTCCCTGGAGTCCTGGGCTTCTGCAGTTGTCACTGGCCGGTAACAATTTTGTCCGGCTTCATTCTGACCAACGAACTTGGACGAGAAAACGTTGCTAGTGCTCCTGCTCTGACGCCCCCTGATGCCTCTCGTCAGTTACTGTTGCAGGTTTCAACCCATGTAAATTGCCCGTCTCTTTGGTATCTTCCCCTTGGACGTTATGCTTGGCTAGGATCGAGCGGAACGTTTCATCCTCAAGCCCCAAGGGTTTTCACACTTGAATAAAATTAGCTTTTTGTCTCATCAATCCGGCCACCTTTGTCTTTTGGTAAACTGGCCACCTTAATTTGCTTATGGTTCCTAAACTCTTTCCAATGATGTGGCCTGAAGAGTATATTTTTTTTCCTTTTGTTCATGTTTTATCATCGATGATGAAAATACCGCCACGGTTCTTGATTTTCCTTTTTTCTTTGAAGCCAGTGGTAAAGAAGTGAAAATTACTCTAAGAAAGAACATTTGATAGCAGTTAATGTTTCCTCGCATGCACATTTGTATTCTGCAACAGATCTCACATGGGAAAAGCTTGTCAATGCATGCATGACGCGGCTGTCAGGTATATGTGCAGTGCGTCGATCTTTGCTTCGAGTTAATTTACACGCGGTCTTCCCGTGGTAAATTTTCTATCTGCTGTTGCAGTTTTGGTTCATCACAGTACGTACATGTGCATGCATGCAAGCGGTGAAGCGGTTCTTTGTTGCCATATGAACTCTGTTTAATTTAGATTCGTTAGTTTAGAACAACCTACGAGGGTCCTCATATCCATCCTAACTATGGGTGTGTCTGATGCATGAGCTCAACAGTTCTCTCCTCGATCCATTTTTGGGTGTTTGGTAGCCTATACGGGCCTTCTCAGCATACACGAGCTAAGCCCAAATGCCCTCTTAGCATGCATTAGTGAAGCGAGTGACAACGTGTTTCAAGAAATGTTTAGATTTCTAAAAATAATTTAATTTCCAGAAAATGCCTAGAATACGAAAAATTGTTCAGATTTCCAAATTTCGTTCAAGTTTTAAAAGATTGTCCAGATTTTCAATTTATTAAAATAAAATTTTCAAATAATGCCGAGATTTTCAAAATTCGTTATTTTTTTGAAAATTATTCAGAATTTCAATTTTTGTTTAAATTTTCCGAAAAAATCGTTTATTTAAATAAATTTTCAAGAAATGTTGGGATTGTTATAAAATTTATTTATATTTTTAAAAAGATCAAACTTTCAAATTTTGTTTAAATTCTGCAAAAAAAACTTCACAATTTCAAAAAAGGTTTAAATTTTCCAAAAATGTTATTTTTCCATGTTTCGAAAATTAGTTAACGTTTTTTAAATGTTTTGTTCACTTCTTTGAAAATACCCATTGCTACATTACCGACCGACATGTCTAAACATATGCAAGCTATCAAACAGAGTCTCAGCTTAACATGTTTCAGCATGTACACCACTACCAAACAAGAGCAAATGCATGTACTCATCATGTCTATCCTCAGCATGTATCAGAGGAGAACAACCATGCTATGTTAGGAAGGCTACCAAACACACCCTATATCGCACTCCATATGCTTTGGGAGACTGGAGAGATAATGTGCAAATTCACAGTCATCATATACATCTCAGCCTTCACATTTATTTAATTTTTACATATGGGACCCCTACATCATTGGTAACTTACTTATTATCTAATTTCTCCGCTTCTACTTCGCTTCATCTGAAATAGGCCAGCAATTTCAGTGGCGGCAATGCTTGAATTATACCAAGCATTAAGCCGACATCCATGGTTTGCAATGGAGGTCCCACTTAATTCATAGTACAATTTTGAACAATGCCGATCCCACTCCTCAAAATCGTTGATGAGGGTTGCCTCTCCTCCTTCTAGAGCAGCACCCAGTCTGGCCGTGGGGAAGGAAGTAGAGACTATGGGCGGGAAGTCACTCTGTGCGTTCGGTTTATTCGGTTTACATGGTTCGGTTTATACGGTTTTCCGGTTTGTACGGTATTAATACTTCGGTAAATACGGTATGAAATTAAAATACGGTTCGGTTTCGGTATATACCAAATTATTTCGGTATGGTTTCGGTATATACCATAAAAACCAAACCTAACGCGAATTTGAAAATGACGTAATAATAACTTACAAATTTATGACTCAAAACACATACTATTTTACACAAATAGTATATAACTATATATATATAAGTGTATATGCTTGCATTGATTCATCTGTTGATGGTTCTGGACGTGCTTAGCATTTTAAAAAGAGAAAAATAACTATGCTACAAGAAAAAATTACATGCTTAGTAGTGAATTTGACTCATGTACAAGAAAAATGACAACTTGTATGGTTATTTATCTCAAGAAATATAAATTTAGTTTTTACTTCGGTTTATTCGGTTAACCGTTCGGTTTTTCGGTATATACCATATAAACAAAAGTTCAAAACGGTATGAAAAGTTCATACCATACCGAAACTAGAAACCATAAAAACCATAAAATCGGTTCGGTTCGGTTTATTTTCGGTATGGTTTTTCGGTTCGATTTTCAAATGCACAGAGTGAGCGAGAAGGCGGCGCGGAGGAAAGTGGAGGCTGTGGGCAGATTGTTCATGCCGCGATTGTAGAATTGGTGCGAGGTTTTGAACCCTGAGAGTGAGGAGTCAGATAGATCCACCAGTAAATCCCACCAAGGTTGTTCGGAAGCGCACAGAAAAAGGCATTCGACATTTTTCATGTGCGTCATACTAATAAGATTCATTATCCAAAGAATTTCATGAATGGAATGATTTTCTTTTTTGGAATAAAAGAGGTCTTGGTGATTTGGCTAAGCAGAAATTTCTTTCTATGAGTGCTAGGAGGTGAACCTGGACTTTATAGCCTTGTTGAAGATCGGTAGATCCAACTATGCCACTCCCTTTGTTAACAACTTGTGTGGTTGTAGCTGAAATTTTACCTCATTTTTTAGTGCCTAATAGAGAGATTTGCCACAGCTCGTGGCGAATCTGATGAGTTTGGAAGATGAGAAAAAAGAACCATCGGAAAAGGCACGCCTCGATTTTGTCTTGTTATTCGTTTTCCGCACAGGTCCAAGACTCGAAACCATCGATGTTGAACACTACAGGAAAAGACTCATTTGTTCTAAGCATTCTCTTTTATGCTTGGAGTTTATTTTGAACAAAAAAAAAATCGGAGTCCCTCACATACCCGAGTATACACTCGCCCCTATAAAAATACACGCATGCACATCCTATCCATATGAACACCTTCAAAAGATTGAGCCGGCATATCATTCTGAGATTGACGAAATTACCACAAGCGTCTCATAGTCGACGGGAGCATCTCCTCTCACTAAACAAACATCGCCAGAAAGTCTGAAATAAATTCAGGAAAATGCAAACACAATTTATCAAGTCCAGGACTTGAACCCTGGTGGGCTGGGGATACCACTGTCCTCGTAACCATCCAACCACAGGTTTATGCTTCGAGTTGACGCAGCATCAGGGATAAGTCTAAGAGCATCTACAACGGTTATCACTATGAAAATCCAATTCGGCTCTTGGGAGCATATGCACCTGCTCACCAAAAATGTTTTATGCAAATGTCAACAAAATTTGGAAAAAATAGATGTGTTCATTGTCACACCCAAATGCTAATTGCAAAATTTTAGGTGAAAATTTTAAGCATTTTGACAAGTGAAAAAAAAACAAGTTGAACGCCAAATGTTACCTCCAAATGGTGCACTTAATTTTGTTATTTCACCGACGAAGCACCGCTATGTCGTTTCACATGAAAATTTTCAAGCGCGCTTGTTGCACTAACAAGAACATCTAAAACAACAAAATTTAGATGTTCATTTACTATTTACTTTGAATTTACTATTCACCTGAGAGCATATGCACCCCAGAGCCAAAATGGCCATCCTGTTATCACTATATCTTTACCATGTTATATACCCCCTCCAACCATATTCTTCTAGTATCGCTCCTCGAACCACACAATCTTCTTCTTCCGTGAACATCTTCATTCTCTCTGAAGCCAGTGCCTTGGTGGTGGATGCTTGACGATGTCAGTCATTGAACTATGCACATGTTTCGGGCACCTTTGGAAACGATGAAGAGGTACACACTGTTGGGATTTTCTTCTGCTTTTTTCCATTTTGGGAATTTTGTCTCCTGCTCTTATGTTCCTATGCGAGAGACTGCAAGGTTGTTAGATGATGAAAAGCAGGCGGCATTAAACGAAAATTTCAGTGACCATAAGTTTTTGGATGAGCTTCAAGCCTCTATGTACGAAGTTTTTGCCAACCTTGCGAAGAAGCTTGAAGTTTGTAGCGTCAAGTCCAATTCCGAGAGAAAAAAACCCTATGTGTGGAGGTGCAAAAGATTGCCAAGAGGAACAACTAGCTCATGTTCATATTCTGGATCATTTGCGTTCTCGTGCTTGTGGCATTCTATATGTATATAGTTTGATGTACCTATGTATATTTAGTTGGCTACCCTAAAAGTAACATATATAAGTGTAGAAATGGCTTTATTAAGAGTGAATTCCAGTTTTTACCCCCTAATTTAGCATTTTTGACATTAGTTACCCCATTTAACAAATTTTCATCCAGATTACCCCATTTAGTGACAATATTGTCTGTTTTTACCCCTTTTAATTTTTAAGAGCCTTCTAGATCGTGTTTTACTCAAGAGAGACTCAGTGCCCAAACATACATTTCTGTTATAACAAAAAAATCCCATACTATTATGTTAATAACTGGTAGTACTAATTTTCAATGGACACACATCATTGGAGCCCAACTAAAAAACACATGTTCGACAATAGCACAGCAGACCTGTAAAATAGAATGTGATGTTTTAGTTTGATGATCTCCCAAAGCGTAAAATAAATGTGTCCTCTGATGTTTTGCATCAAGGAAGAAAACTAAAATATCATCACATTAAACTTACGAAACACAACCCACAATGCAAAATTGAACATACTGTCCAAATGAATATTTTTGCCAGCTGTGATGTCGGAACCTCGAGACGTCTGTCCATCTTTTTTGGGAATGCCCGGTGCACTGCAAAATGAAAATGTATCAGTACATGGACGGGCTGCAGCACTCTTGATCCTATAACCTGGCCGCCTGGTCTCGGCGGTCGGCGCAGTACATGAAGAGAGCGGAGGATAGATACTGTAAGGGCATGAAAGCGGTGATGATGATTGTGGTCTAGGAGGTGTGGCTGGAGAGAAACAGGAGAGTTTTCAACAGGAAAATTGCTCCGGTTAACAGCTTGATCCAAATCATTAGGGCAACCTTGGGGCAATGGAGAATTGCTGGTGTGAAGTGCTTACAACACCCATTTGGGGATCCCGGCTTATCATCCCCTTTCTGGAGTCTCTCTCTTTCCTTTCATTTCTCTTCAGTTCTCTTGCCACCTGTTGGTGCTTGTAAATATCTCTACCGTCTAATACAAATGGCCAGCGATTGCTGGAACTTTTAAAAAATTGAACGTACTTGACCGCTCAAGATAAGTGTTCCCTTTTCCGGCGATGTGGTGCACACGTACACCTGACAGCTAGGAGAAAAAGAAAACGGGCACTGCTCAACCAAGTGGCCGGTTCGGTCATTGGAAAAAAATGCCAAGAGGAATCTGATGGCACGGAGTTAATTGGCAGATCGCTCTCAAAAAAACTACTGGGGTAAAAACTGGCAAGACCTTTGCTAAATGGGGTAATCTGGATGAAAATTTGTTAAATGGGGTAATTAGTGTCAAAAATGTTAAAATGAGGGGTAAAAAATGGAATTCACTCCTTTATTAACAAGCATTACTGAGCATTAGTTTGCAAATGTTAGTCTTTGTAACAGCACATATGGGTTTAATGGTAGCCCAGGTCAGGGTCGTTGTTGCAGTCGTGGACAAAGTGGCCATCGTCGATCATCCTCTGCAGCAGGCGTCGGCTCCTCTACTCCGGCAGGCATGTGACAACTAGGGTATCCTCTCACACGGTCTCAAGATCTAAGAGTGTCGCGTCGCCCACAAATTGGACTCCTTCCTCAATCTTAGATTGCCTGATGAACCTCCTCTTATGCTAGAAAACATGCTCCATTGCCATGCTCTCCTCCTCTCCCCTACGGACAGGATTAGATGCGGCACAACTAGGAGATGAAGGCGCGGCGACGGCGGCCACACGACAGCTGGATCAATGTGACGGGGGGGGGGGGGGGGGGGGGGGGGGGGGGGGGGGGGGGTATGTCTCGTTCTGGTCGGGAGAGTGTGTGTGAGATGTGAGATGGTTTAAGGGTTACTGAGGAGTGATGGACGTATATAATACCCAACTACAATGTGCACCATCAAAATGCTCGGACCATGTGCAATGAGCCCCGGTTCACTAACAAAGGGTAAGAAAATCCCGTTTGCAATGTCAGGTCTCCCCCTCTCTCCCCGATTGTGTGGCATGTGGTACACCAAGCATGATCAAAATGCTCAGACCATGTGCAATGAGCCACGGCTAACCAACGAAGGTTAAGAAAAGCCCGTTTGAAATGTGAGGTCTCCCCTCTCTCCCCGATCGTGTGGCATGTGGTACACCAAGCACGATAGATTTTTGGCCTCCCTTTTGTTCAGCCTGATCTTTACTGGCGGAGAAAGATAAGGCACATTGAGAGTAGTTTCTCTACATCCACCCTCGGTGCACCCATGCAAAAAAATATACCAAAATTTTTGAAAAAGAACTGAAACCGTTTGGAAATGACCATCAAGAAGGCTTGCAAATTTTAGTGGTCAAATAACATCCCAGGAGCTCTATAAAAAAAATAGTCAAAATGTATGTGCACTGTTTGACCAAAATTTGTAATTTTGTTTTTTTACAGTTCTCCTCGGATGTCATTTGACCACCAAACTTGGCAAGCCTCGCTAACATTTGTTGACGATTATTTTCACAAAGTTTCAGATTTTTTCAAAATGTTTTAGTATGTTTTTTTGCGTAGGTGCACCATGGCTTCATCTAGTTCATTTAGAGGCATGAACCCTAAACCTGCCATCAAGGACTGGCACCACACACCAATGCAAGAACCCATATATGAACACAAACATGCTTGCAAAAATGAATATTGAATGCACTTTACATTGACAGCACGAAAGACGTTTTTAGATGCTAAACCCTCATGCAGCTAACATGCCATCACTCGATCACACACACCACCGTCGAATCATGAATGGCAATATGGCATGCATGCATGCATAAACCCCAAATCCCCAATAAACCAGCACATGAACAAAGTACTACTAGTATTCTAATCAAGCTCCATGTACGTAGTACGTACGTACGTGCCATGGATGGATCCCTGGCAGCCGCTCTGGAGTAGCTACATGTGAATCACATGCAAGGCCCAGGCTTCCCGGGCTCGCCGATCGTAGCGCGCACCGGTCTCGAGCTCCGTGCACGCAAGATGTGCATGCATGCATGCCGCTGCGCACTCGATCACTGCACGCGCGCGGCGCGGGGCGGCATCATCGTGCAGCACACACAGCAACGAGATAGAGAGGGATCCCGTTGGATTATTGGTCTGGCCGGGGTTTGTTCGTTTGTCTCACTTGGGCGCGGCGGGGCCCTCGTGCTTGGCGGCGAGCGCGAGCATGGAGCCGGCGAGCTGGCCCACGGCGGCCGCCAGCCCGGCCATGCACTGCTCGCCGGCCTCGCGCCGCGCCTGCTTGGCCACGCTGCGGCGCTCCTCCACCGCCATCCCCTCCCTGTGCCGCCGCTCCTCCGCGGCCTCTCGGCTCTCCAGCGCGCCCGACAGGATGGCCGCGCACTGCCCGATCGCCCCGCTCAGCTCGTCGTGCTCCTCGGTGTCGTCGGAGCTCTCCCTGTCGTCGCCCTGGGGCTCTTGGTGGCGATCGTCGTGCCCTGCGGCAGACGCTGGCGTGCTGCTCCCGGGCTGGCCGTCCAGCGATAGCCGCAGCCTCTTCCTCTCCGGCGACGACTCGGAGCTGCCACGCGTTTCTTCTTGGTCTTCTTGATCATTGGTCATGAAAGGAAGAAACCAACCATGTAGTGTCCATCAGTCTAAGAACTCGTGATGGTGACTCAAAAACTCGTGAATCGTGATCAAAATGCAATGGCCAAAGAGACGGAGAAAGCATGAGGCGTACCTAGAGGTCGGGGCTGGACTTGAGCGAGCGGCGAGGCCTGCATAGGGGCGCCGACGAGGCCGCTGCTGACCATCGGCGGTGGCGGCGGTGCGCCCAAGAATGGGCCACCGGCGCCGGCGAAGCTCATCCGCCGCTCGACGATCTCGCCCATGGCCTCGTAAATCTCGCGCAGGAGGTTGGAGGGGAGGTACCTCGCCTTCCTCTCCGCCCTCGCCATCTCCCAGTAGCTCGGCGCCTCCGCTGCGGCGCCGGCGTGCTCGTACGCGCGCACCTTCTTGTAATCCCGCATGAGGTTGTCCCACCGGTCGTTGCACTGGTTCTGGCTGCGCCGGCACCCGGCGCGCCAGCAGTAGTCCTCCACCCACCGCCAGCGCGCCAGGCCCAGGTCCGCCGGGTGCCGCTCCTCGTGCACCCGCTTCTTGGCCTCGATCAGCAGCATTGTCTCCGGCAGCGTCCAGTCCCCCCGCCGGTACTCCCTTGCCACCGTCATGGCGCCGGCGCCGACGTTGCCGGCCATGGTGTTCCCGGTCTCCTCTCCTTCTCTATGCGCGCCGGATCCCTTCGTGTCCATGGCTCAAGAAGAGTCAAGGCGTACTGCTTGAGGTGAGCTGAGCGCTGGTCAGGGCTCGGGAGGCATTATTTGACGGTGATGGCCACGGTGAGGTCACAAAGGAGAGCGAGTGGGTACATACTATCAGCTAGCTAGCTGAGCGATGTGTTTGAAGTGGGATCCATGGAGGCAAGTACTCCCTAGCTAGTAACTACCTCATGCATGTAGGGCTGGTCGGCATCAAGAAGATATGAGATGATATGAGCAGAAAAAAGTGTCATGAGCTCACATCCGTTTGGCTCTTTATGCATGCCTTTTCATCACCTCACACTCACTCACTCACTCACTGGCGCCCCTCTTTTGTGGGCTTTTTTGACTTGGTTTGTGGGGGGTCTATTAGTGTTTGACTATCTTGCTCCATGTCCCTAATAAATGCATGTCAGGAGCTTAAGGTTGGAAAACAGCCATAGTACCAGGGGTTGCATGTGAATAATTTTAGGATAGTACTACTTTCGTGCTGGTTTATTGGTTCCTTTGCATTTTGTGTCAAATTTTAACTATATATTTAACTAAAAAAATTATTAATGCAAGTTGCCAAAAGTTATATCAGTGGATTTGTATTTGAACATAGTTTTTAATGATATTACTTTTGATGACATACATTAATATTTTATTAGTTTAATCCAAGGTCAAATTTGGCACATTATACGAAGGAGACTAATAAACCAGGACGGGGTAGTAAAGCTGAACCACTTCCTAACCCTCTCACACTGTGTGGGCTTTCATGTAACTATCAATCTGCTCCTCCATTCTCAATAGAGCTCGTTAACAACATATATAGTTAGTCATACACTGAAGATAGCACTGGTGTTTGGCTACATAGAGAACCATCGTGTATTGAGGAGTTTTCGCCTCTCGATGTAACCCTATTATTTTGAAAGATTTTTTTTTCATCCCACGGAAAAAATACAAACATAGTTAGTACCTCTTAAAAGAAAGGTTGCCACTTTTTTGTTGGAATGGGCAACTAATCATTTGGCGAGGCAGTGGAGTGGTTTCATGTGGTATTATGAGCATGCAAGGCCCCCATGCTCTCATGTTAACACATAGTAATAAGTGTGGCATCTCTTTGGTTATGTGGTACGTTGGTGGGTGTGTAGATGGGTCTTGGTCTTGGGGAGAGCGAGCAAATGTACAACGGGCTGATCAGAGGCATCACATGGAGGCAGTGGGTGTGGTGTAGTGTGGTGGCAGAAAAAGGCTGAGCGAGAAAGGATCAAGGAGCGGCTGGGTTGCAGGGTGCAGCCAGCTAGCTAGCTACCCCTAGCTCATGTGTGGATTTAGGTGCATGTGATCATATAGTAACTAGAGAATACTCAATTGCACTTTTCAGTGATTTGATTATATGAAACATGCATAGTTGAATTAATATTACATTTAATAGTTGTGTAGTACAAAAATATTTTGAACATAAGTGGCATAATATAATGAAAAACTTTTTTCATACATGTTGAGCGGACCTTTAGTGAGGTGCCAGGTGTGGTAAGATTGGATGTGTGCATGTGATCAACTAACAATAAAAAAAAATCTCATGCATGTGGTGGTGGCTGTTGATGAGATGGCATGTGTGTTAAGATAATAAAGGTAGTTGGGATGAACTATTTAGATATTATATAGGATATATGGTAAGGACATCTCTAACGGGATTCATTAAATCGCCCACAGACGTCTGGGTCGAGGCTGCAAAACGTTTTTTTCATCCAACATGATGCCGCAAATGTCCATGGCGTCTGCACGTCCAAATTCTTGCAAACTTGACAGAAATTGGGGGAGGTTTGCGGGCATCCGGATCTCCACCACGTAGGACTCGACACTCCCGGCCCGCTCAAATTCCCTCATCTGGACCAGTTTTCTCCCACTCCATCCCTCCTTTACTTTGTACCCGCATTTTCCTAGTCCGATGTCGCCATTGTACCACTTCGGCCGCCGCCCAATCTTTGTTGGTCATTTGTCGGCCCACCCACGCGCTTGCTCACCTTGGACTACGTTGTCATCCCTTCGGATCCGTCCGCAGGCAGGTATCCTTCGCCCCCAGCTGATGACGTCCATGTCGTACACTACACCCGGCAAGTGTTCGTCCAAATGCCATTGGCCTTTTTTACGTTCGCGTTGTTTCTTTGGAGCAACCACGATGGCTGGGGTACTCCGTAATGGAGAACATGATGAGTTGTTGTATGATGTGTGGATGGGCAAAATTGCGGACTTTGTCGGCATGAAGAAAGTTGACACCGTGTTTCGGAAAAAATGTGCATTCTTGGTTTCATCAATAAAAACACTTCATGCCTTACAACTTCACTTGTATAGAACCGGGAGGGGATTTTCGGTACGCGGGTGCATGGGCATGCAGCCTTCTTTGTTCTTTTGGCTCTCGATATTCAAACTTTCATATTGAATCAAAAGTCAAAATTAAGTTTTGTTTTCATATTCGCATTTTTGGTGACGTGGGCTTTCAAATGAGATTCATTTTGAATACGTTATGATGAGCTTTAAAAATCACAACTTCCAAAAACTAAGACTTAAAACTTGGCGTACCCACATGCGGGATCCATCGGCTTTAAGAATCGCAAAGCAAAATTGTGCGGCTAGCATGACTGGGCAGGTGCGTGGTTATTGTATTCGCATCCTTTTAATGATTCATTTTAAGCTAATAAAATTCAGAAAATAGAAATAAAGATGGGCTTCTGCGGAGAGAACGGATACATGCTGCTCCTTAAGTTACTGTTCATTCTTTAGCACACTCGTTGGATCTGTACTACTAGCTTGTATGTACATGGATCCGTGCCCGAGAATTAGGAAATATACTTGTTGATCAAGCAGTTTATATCTAGTGGCGGAGCTTGACTGCATTTTTTTTTGGGGGGGGGGGGGGGGGGGGGGGGGGGGGGGGGCAAAAGAAAGTATACATGTTTTTTTTTGAATTGTGACAATGTCCAAACGTTCTGTTTATAAGGATAAATCCGAACATCCTTTTCGCACATTTGCTCGATCGCTGATCCCACACCGAGCCACCTGCTCGATCTTCTTGCGGTTGAAGACGTCGTATATGAAGAACAATCGATCCTTCCTTCCTCCTTTCTTTTTTCTTTTCTTCTGCTTTTGTTTTGCTAGTGAAACGCACGTACGCTTTGCTTCATGGGACGGGATGTGGCCGGCCGGGCTCGATCACGCACGCGCTCGCAAAAAGAAAATGAAACCAATCTTCCTTGCTCACACTGTACGTACGTACGACCCGAGGGGAGGGGAGGGGGGGGGGGCAAAAGAAAGTATACATGTTTTTTTTTGGATTGTGACATTGTCCAAACGTTCTGTTTATAAGGATAAATCCGAACATCTTTTCCGCACATTTTCTCAATCGCTGATCCCACACCGAGCCACCTGCTCGATCTTCTTGCGGTTGAAGACGTCGTATATGAAGAACAATCGATCCTTCCTTCCTTCTTTTTTTTCTTTTCTTTTGCTAGTGAAACGCACGTACACTTTGCTTCATGGGATGGGATGTGGCCGGCCGGGCTCGATCACACACACGCTCGCAAAAAGAAAATGAAACCAATCTTCCTTGTTCACACTGTACGTACGTATGACCCGGGGGGTGGGGGGGCAAAAGAAAGTATACATGTTTTTTTTGGATTGTGACAATGTCCAAACGTTCTGTTTATAAGGATAAATCCGAACATCTTTTCCGCACATTTGCTCGATCGCTGATCCCACACCGAGCCACCTGCTCGATCTTCTTGCGGTTGAAGACGTCGTATATGAAGAACAATCGATCCTTCCTTCCTCCTTTC
This sequence comes from Triticum urartu, assembly GCF_003073215.2. NCBI lineage: Eukaryota > Viridiplantae > Streptophyta > Magnoliopsida > Poales > Poaceae > Triticum > Triticum urartu. The sequence continues at coordinate 12,005,004 of NC_053025.1, forward strand.
TTTTTTCTTTTCTTCTGCTTTTCTTTTGCTAGTGAAACGCACGTACGCTTTGCTTCATGGGATGGGATGTGGCCGGCCGGGCTTGATCACACACACGCTCGCAAAAAGAAAATGAAACCAATCTTCCTTACTCACACTGTACGTACGTATGACCCGGGGGGTGGGGGGGCAAAAGAAAGTATACATGTTTTTTTTGGATTGTGACAATGTCCAAACGTTCTGTTTATAAGGATAAATCCGAACATCTTTTCTGCACATTTGCTCGATCGTTGATCCCACACCGAGCCACCTGCTCGATCTTCTTGCGGTTGAAGACGTCGTATATGAACGAACAATCGATCCTTCCTTTCTCCTTTCTTTTTTCTTTTCTTCTGCTTTTCTTTTGCTAGTGAAACACACGTATGCTTTGCTTCATGGGATGGGATGTGGCCGGCGGGGCTCGATCACGCACGCGCTCGCAAAAAGAAAATGAAACCAATCTTCCTTGCTCACACTATACGTACGTACGACCCGGAAAAAAAGTTAATTTTTCCGGCGAATCAAAGACCAGTGCGTGCGTACGAGCCTTCCTCTCGCGCTCGCCACTTTAGTCGTTGGTCTTCTTCTTCATCTCCTGCATCTTTTTTTTTCTCTTAAAAATGAAAGAAACCCGCTCGCCACCGCTTTTATTTCGCCATCTCCATTCCGGTACCGGCAATAAAGGCCGTATCTTTTTTTGTCTTCACATGCAAGTACCAGGCTACTCATGCTAGATTTATCAGGTAATTCACACCAAATTTACCAGGCTACTCATGCTAAAATATTAGGTTGTTAAAATGTTAATGTCTAAGATACCATTATTTTTGAACGTAAGTTATCACATTTGTCGTTCAAAAACTACAATTTTATTTACATAGAAATTACCGATGTATATTTCAATATCTGTATAGATAAGTTATCAGCTCCGCTATGCGTATATTACCATGTTATTTACACAGATCCTACCAGAGTATGTTTCCAACAACTTTTTTTTCACGGGTTAAAGTTATCGTGGTGTTTGTACCTAAATTATCAGGACCGAAAGCCTAAATTATCACGCTATTTACATAAAAAGTTATCAAAGTACGTTTTCAACAACTTTTTTTATTGGTCAAAGTTACCGTGGTGTTTGTACCTAAGTTATCATGTCTGGGACCCTATATTACCATGTTATTTATACAGATGTTACCGGAGTATGTTATCAAACAACTTATTTACATAGGTCAAAGTTATCGTGGTGTTTGTACCTAAGTTATCATGTCTGTGAGCATATACTATCATGTTATTTACACGAGAAGTTGTCAGTGGTATATTTTCAACGAAGTCTTTTCACAGGTCAAAATTATCGTGGTGTTTGTACCTAAGTTATCAGGAGTGTGAGCCTATATTATCATGCTATTTACACAAAAAGTCATCAGAGTATGCTTTCAAATAAAAAAGACTTCAAGGGTCAAAGTTATCGTATTGTTTGTGCCTAAGTTATCAGGTCTGGAAGCCTATATTATCATGTTATTTACACATATGTTACGTGCAACAACTTTTTTCCACGGGTCAAAGTTACCGTGGTGTTTATACCTAAGCTATTAAGTCCGGGAGTGTATATTATCATGTTATTTACAAAAAAGTTATCGATGGTTTCTTTTCAACAACTTTTATCCACGGGTCAAAGTTATCATGGTGTTTGTACCTACGTTATCAAGTCCAGAAGCCTATATTACAAAAATTTACCCGGAATATGTTATGAAAAAAAACTCATGTGAGAAATTACGTATGACTAAAATAATGAAACGTTCGTCGTTTACGTATACCTATGTTTTAACAAAAAAAAACTCCAGGGTCAAAGTTATCACGGTGTTTATATGTAGTCGGCGGTACGTAAATTATCATGCATTTTACACCGAAGTTATCGGCTATGTTTCAACAAACTTTTTTCCTGGATCAAAGTTATCATGATGTTTGTACATAAGTTATCAGATTTGTGACGCGTAAATTACCATGATATTTACACAGAACTTGTCGGAAATGTTTGAAAGACTTTATGAACCATGTGAAGTGGTATGAAACATGCAAGAAAATGATCGAATTTGCATGCATAACTTAAAGTAATTGAGACCGATAAGACCGCTGATTCAATTTCATTTAGAAACTCGTATTATGAAGGTATAAGTAGTGTGTATCTTGTGAGAAACCAACAAATTGATCTAGCCTAGTTGGTTGTTGTCGTTTGATTGGCACATGATTGTGTGTGTTTGATTCCTGGCTACCACAACAGTTTTTGGCTAATAATCTAGAGGCCTTGCACCACAGAAAAAATTCCTACAAATTCGGATCCCATTAAAGCGGCATGATAGGAAAGTCATTAATCACGAAAAATCCGATCGGAAAGTCATGAAAGAGTAATTATTCCGTGACATGTCTGTTTCCATAAAATCGAATTTCATTAAAGAGGCAATTATTCCGCGACGTGGGATCGTGAACGGGCGGCATCAAGATCGTTTGGATCTGTTGCCAGATTCCGAATGTTCGGAATTTACAAATCTCGTTTTTTTTACAGCAAGAAAGTATACATGTTTGTAGGGCTAATGAGAACACTTTATTCTAATTATGCCCCTTCAAAAAAAATCCTTGAGAAATTTGTGTTGGGCTGGGGGGCCCATAGCCCCCTCAGCTATAGACATAGCTCCGCCGTTGTTTATATCTCATTCTCATAGCTTAACCGCTTGTCCTACATTTTCCTTTGATTCAGCGAAAACGTGCGTACCAATTAAGGGCATGTATATGCCAATGTTTTTTTTTTGCCATGAACATGGGGATCTTTATTGCTTCAGTAACATGTGATTACAATCTGCCCTAAGGCAACTAATGAGGAACGATGGGCATTCTTCGAGCCAGCATTCCGACGCCAACAAAGAACAAGCTTGTTTGGCACACAGATCAGCCACCCTATTCCCATCCCTTGAAACATGCTTAATAGAAAAAGAGCTAAAAAATAATGATTTTCCCCAATATCATCTAAGATAGGCGCAACAATTGAGCGTGAACGGTTGCGCGAAGTCCAAAGGTTCAGCACCTCTAAGTTATCTATTTCCATCACCACGTGAGAGAATCCACGTAGTTGGGCAAAAATGACTCCTTCCCAGAGTGCCATAGCTTATGCCATCAGAGGATCAGTGACCCCAGAAAAGGGTTTACTCCACGCGCCCATGGAAGAAAGATGGGATCGAGCAACGCCACCCCCTCCTCCACAGGTAGCAACAGTATTGACCGCACCATCTGTGTTGATCTTGATCCACCCCACATCTGGCGGCCTCACACTGAATCCCCAAGATGTTGCGCTGGGGTTGAGGTAACTCCAACAGTAGTAGATCATCACGGACTGATTTCACTGCATGGACCGGATTAAAAGAATCTTCATCATGCGTCCAACGGTTCCGGGCTGTCCAGATTGCATGTAATAATCTTGCATCTAACTGGATCTGCTATCATTTCATCCAGAAGTATGTCCTTCGCCTAAGTAGTTGGATGCAGCGCCCCCCCCCCCCAAAAAAAAACCGTTTGGCATGCGAGCAGAACAAATAGTGCATGCTTTAAGTCCTCGCTTGCTGCCTTACAAAGATCACAGATAGCCATCGTCCGAATGTGGCGATGCTATAACGTGGCATAGTCCGGCATAATACCGCGTAAAACTTGCCACCCAAAACCCCGGACTCTCGGAATGACCTTGAGTGTCCCCAAGGTCGTCCATAAGTGCTTCTCTGACAATGAAGTTTCCGCTATCATTCCTTTCTCTGGAGCTAAACGCTCTTTGTGAGTTATTAGAGCACGATAGGCTGATTTAACTAAGTAAACACCTGATGGTTCACGAGCCCAAGCATAATAATCCTCTCCACCTGATGCTCTCAAGGGAATATTTAAGATCGCCTCTCATTACTAGGGAAATGCTTATACATAGGAGCTCAGTAGTAGCGCTTTTTGTAAGAAAGCGCTGCTGCTAAAGAACGGTAGCGCTTGTGTTTGAAGAGCGCTGCTACTGTTCATGTAGCAGTAGCGCTTTTGTTATAAAAAACGCTACTACTATAGTTGCCAACGGTTGCATGGCAGTGTAAGTATACTAGTAGCGCTCGTAATTAAAAAGTGCTGTCCTCTGATGAGCGCTACTGCTAATAGCAGTAGCGGTTATTGCTAAACAACGCTACTAATACGCTTACCTCATCCACTCCCGGACCGCGCGCGTCCCTCACTCTTCCTCACACACTCTCACTCGCCGCACTTCACCTGCCGTCGCCCCCCCAAGGTATCTGCCTCCCTTCCTCCTCTCGCCGCCCTTCCCTCCCTCCCTCCTCCTCCTCTCGCCGCCCTCCTCTCTCCCTCCTCCCTCTCCGGCGCCCCCCACCTCCTCCTCCCTCCTCCCTCCTCCTTCCCCTCCTCTTCCTCCTCCCCCCTCCTCCTGGCCTCCTCCCACCTCCTCCTCCCCCTTTCTGTAAATAGGTTTTAGTTTTGTTAAATGTAGGTTTTTGTTTTTAGTAAATGTTGGTTTTTAGTATATTTTGTTTTTAGAAAATTTGAATAAGTAATTTGAAAAGAATAAGTAAATGTAGGTCTTTTGAATATAATAGGAAATTTTTAGAAATTTTGAATAAGTAATTTTGAATAGAATAAAATATGAAATTGAAAAAAAAGTAAATGTAGGTCTTTTGAATAGAATAGGAAATTTTTAGAAAATTTGAATAAGTAAATTATAATAGAATAGGAAATTATAATTAAATTTGAGTAGAATAATTAAATGTAGCTTATGGAGTTTCACTAAGTCCTAAGATGACGATAATAATGTTTTTGTTTATATTTGTTTTTGCAGAAATCAAGGAGCCCCTGCATCATCCCCGCCGTCGTCCCCGTCACCGACCCCCTCCGACCTCGATCGAGGTGAGACCAGCCACCCCATGTTGTTAATTTAATTTAGATATTTTAGGTGTTTAATCTTAGAATAATGTAGTATGAACCCTAGTTATGATCGAATCATGTTCAAAATGCAGGTTTTTAATTAGGTGTAGTTAATAGAATTTAGGTGTTTTAGGTGTCACATTTGTTGCTATTTTTTTAGTTAAAGCAATTATTTCCTCGACGTCGACAATGCCTATCCCGCATCCTCATCGTCGACTCGGTGGAGGAGGCTTGCTTGATCAGAGGGGCCATGTCCAGGACTGGGCTCCGCCGGGATGGTACTGGGAGGTGCTACTTTCGGGTGGCGCAGCTTGGTGAGGAGCCAGCATGTCGTTGACACGAACCTTCTTTGGTGGCGGTCGCGTGGGCCAGTGACGGTGCGGAGGCTTGAGGACCCCGCGGAGGTGGTACGTCACCGTGTCAGCGAGGAGGACGAGCACGTCCGTCGCTACATGGTTGCGTTGGAGGGCAGGTTCTCCAATACCTGGCAGGTTCTTCAGGGATCTCACTGGAGCTATGATCCTGTGATGGTTCCTTCTCTTTGGGTGTCCACCGCCCGCGCCGATACCCGTCGTTCGCTAGGGTTTTAGCTATATTAGTGATGTTATATGTATGATACTATTCGAGATGTATTAGTGATAATATTCGACGATGTACGGACGAAAGAGATGATTTAGTTTTGCTTATTGAATGAATGCTAATTTGAATACTAATTTATTTTACGATTTGGTTTTGCTTATTGAATGCTCAAATGGGAAAACTACTCCATCAAGTTTGAATGCTCATATGATGTAGATATAAACATGTATATCTTGTGTTGCTCAAATAGGATATGTGCTTGCCTAAGTGGCCGGCCATGTTTGCAGGTTACACCTCCTAGTAGCCTATGTTTTGCCAGAGTGTTGATTAATTTCCGTTCCAGCAAATTTCAGGTGCTCGATATGTCCTTTTTTAGCAAAGGTCATGTCGGATTTTTCCAAGAATTCTGGCATGACTTGTGCTAGAATATGTAGGAAATATCGAGTGGCCTGGATTTTCTAGAAAAATAATTAAACTACATTTCGGGTTGACTTTAAGTTTGTCGAGGCTCCATCACCAAAGGTCGAAAAATCAGTGAGGGAGTGTATCCACCATATATGAGAGAGGACGAAGAAGCCTGACTGTTGTCGTGGGGGTCGTTTCTCCTTCTTCTCCGGGTGCTAGACCTTTGTTATGCACTAGGGGAAGGAGGAGTAACGACCATCACCAACGGTCGAATATATACACCACTCGAGTTGAGACTTTTCAAGAAAAAGACTCGGCAGACCGATAATCAACCCGTGATGAATAATAATGATATAATTTAGTTTTTGTAGTACATATATTGAATTGTACAAGTTTAATCTTTGAATTATGAACATAGGAAATGTCGTTATCGGACGACGAAAGTCTCCCGGGGGAGTGCGACTGGTGCAACGACGACTGGGGTCTGTGCGACAAGCCTCACCTGGACGAAGATCGGTGCTTCAGCATTAAGCTCCAGGAGACCTTCGATGTTGACGACAAGTGTTTTTTCATAATTAAGCAAGACTTCAACTATTTCAACGTGTAATTTTCATCTTTTACAATTAGAGTAGCTTATCCCATGCGATGCAAGACGCTATGTCTTGGAGAGGATGGATTTTGAAGACCATGAAAATTTAGAAACAAAGAAAATTCACCTAAGGACCCATCATGGTATGGATTTTGAAGTAAATCTGTACAATTCTGAGAGCGTAACCCATTTTGGTTGCACAAATTGGGAAGCACTTTGCAAGATGTATGGTTTTTATGAGGGTATGCTTGTCACCATGGATCTTGGTGATCCTGACATTGACCAAGACAATATGGACATTTGGGTACTTGTTGACACGCTTCCAATTCTACCGCTATGTGAGTTTCTCAAACATAGTTATTAACTAATTTATATTGTTTATTTCAAAATAGTTGACAGCTGCTACCTCTTGAGCACTGCGTTGATTTTCCCTTGAAGAAGAAAGGGTGATGCAGCAAAGTAGCGTAAGTATTTCCCTCAGTTTTTGAGAACCAAGGTATCAATCCAGTAGGAGGCCACACACGAGTCCATCGCACCTACACAAACAAATAAAATCCTCGCAACCAACGCAATAAGGGGGTTGTCAATCCCTTCACGGTCACTTACGAAAGTGAGATCTGATAGATATGATAAGATAATATTTTTTGGTATTTTTATGATAAAGATGCAAAGTAAATAAAGCAAAATAAAAACGGCAATACAACAACTTGTTAACAGGAGATTAGTATGATGGAAAATAGACCCGGGGGCCATATGTTTCACTAGTGGCTTCTCTCGAGAGCATAAGTATTACGGTGGGTAAACAAATTACTGTTGAGCAATTGACAGAATTAAGCATAGTTATAAGAATATCTAGGTATGATCATGTATATAGGCATCACGTCTGAGACAAGTAGACCGACTCCTGCCTGCATCTACTACTATTACTCCACATATCGACCGCTATCCAGCATGCATCTAGAGTATTAAGTTCAAAAGAACAGAGTAACACTTTAAGCAAGTTGACATGATGTAGAGGGATAAACTCATGCAATATGATATAAACCCCATCTTGTTATCCTCGATGGCAACAATACAATACATGCCTTGCTGCCCCTACTGTCACTGGGAAAGGACACCGCGAGATTGAACCCAAAGCTAAGCACTTCTCCCATTGCAAGAAAGATCAATCTAGTAGGCCAAACCAAACTGATAATTCGAAGAGACTTGCAAAGATAACCAATCATACATAAAATAATTCAGAGAAGATTCAAATATTGTTCACAGATAAACTTGATCATAACCCACAATTCATCGGTCTCAACAAACACACCGCAAAAGAAGATTACATCGAATAGATCTCCATAAGAGAGGGGGAGAACATTGTATTGAGATCCAGAAAGAGAGAAGAAGCCATCTAGCTAATAACTATGGACCCGAAGGTCTGAGGTAAACTACTCATACATCATCAGAGAGGCAATGGTGCTGATGTAGAAGCCCTCCGTGATCGATGCCCCCTCCGGCGGAGCTCCGAAAAAGGCCCCTAGATGGGATCTCACGGGTACAAAAAGTTGCGGCAGTGGAATTAGGGTTTTGGCTCCGTATCTGGTAGTTTGGGGGTACGTAGGTATATATAGGAGGAAGAAGTACGTCGGTGGAGCAACGAGGGTGGAGGGCGCGCCTGGGGGGGAGGGGGGGAGGCGCGCCCCCTACCTCGTGCCTTCCTGGTTGCTTTCTTGACGTAGGGTCCAAGTCCTCTGGATCACGTTCATTCCAAAAATCACGTTCCCGAAGGTTTCATTCCGTTTAGACTCCGTTTGATATTCTTTTTCTGCGAAACTCTGAAATAGGAAAAAAACAAGAATTCTGGGCTAGGCCTCCGGTTAATAGGTTAGTCCCAAAAATAATATAAAAGTGTAAATAAAGCCAAATAATGTCCAAAACAGAATATAATATAACATGGAACAATAAAAAATAATAGATACGTTGGAGACGTATCAAGCATCCCCAAGCTTAATTCCTGCTCGTCCTCGAGTAGGTAAATGATAAAAACATCCCCAAGCTTAATTCCTGCTCGTCCTCGAGTAGGTAAATGATAAAAACAGAATTTTTGATGTGGAATGCTACTTGTCATAATTTCAATGTAATTCTCTTAATTGTGGTATGAATATTCAGATCCGAAAGATTCAAGACAAAAATTTAATATTGACATAGAAATAATAATACTTCAAGCATACTAACTAAGCAATTATGTCTTCTCAAAATAACATGTCCAAAGAAAGTTATCCCTACAAAATCATATAGTCTGGCTATGCTCTATCTTCACCACACAAAGTATTTAAATCACGCACAACCCCGATGACAAGCCAAGCAACTGTTTCATACTTTTGGTGTTCTCAAACTTTTTCAATCTTCGCGCAATACATGAGCGTGAGCCATGGAGATAACACTATATGTGAAATAGAATGGTGGTTGTGGAGAAGACAAAAAGGGAGAAGATAGTCTCACATCAACTAGGCGCATCAACGGGCTATGGAGATGCCCATTAATATATATCAATGTGAGTGAGTAGGGATTGCCATGCAACAGATGCACTAGAGCTATGAGTATATGAAAGCTCAACAAAAGGAACTAAGTGGGCGTGCATCCAACTCGCTTGCTCACGAAGACCTAGGGCATTTTGAGGAAGCCCATCATGGGAATATACAAGCCAAGTTCTATAATGAAAAATTCCCACTAGTATATGAAAGTGATATCATAGGAGACTCTCTATCATGAATATCATGGTGCTACTTTGAAGCCCAAGTGTGGTAAAAGGATAGTAGCATTGTCCCTTCTCTCTTTTTCTCTTTTATTATTTGGGCCTTTTCTCTTTTTTATGGCCTCTTTTTTTAGTCCGGAGTCTCATCCCGACTTGTGGGGGAATCATAGTCTCCATCATCCTTTCCTCACTTTGGACAATGCTCTAAAAATGATGATCATCACACTTTTATTTACTTACAACTCAACAATTACAACTCACTACTTAGAACAAAATATGACTCTTATGTGAATGCCTCCGGCGGTGTACCAGGATGTGCAATGATGCATGAGTGACATGTATGAAAGAATTATGAATGGTGGCTTTGCCACAAATACAATGTCAACTACATGATCATGCAAAGCAATATGACAATGATGGAGCGTGTCATAGTAATCGGAATGGTGGAAAGTTGCATGGCAATATATCTCGGAATGGCTATGGAAATGCCATGATAGGTAGGTATGGTGGCTGTTTTGAGGAAGGTATATGGTGGGTGTATGATACCGGCGAAAGGTGCGCGGTATTAGAGAGGCTAGCAATGGTGGAAGGGTGAGAGTGCGTATAATCCATGGACTCAACATTAGTCATAAAGAACTCACATACTTATTGAAAAAATCTATTAGTTATCGAAACAAAGTATTATGCGCATGATCCTAGGGGGATAGATTGGTAGGAATAGACCATCGCTCGTCCCCGACCGCCACTCATAAGGAAGACAATCAATAAATAAATCATGCTCCGACTTCATCACATAATTGTTCACCATACGTGCAGGCTACGGGAATCACAAACTTCAACACAAGTATTTCTCAAATTCACAACTACTCAAGTAGCATGACTCTAATATCACCATCTACATATCTCAAAACAATTATCAAGTATCAAGCTTCTCTTAGTATTCAGCACACTCATAAGATTTTTTTTACTAATCTTGAATGCCTAGCATATTAGGATTAATTTCCCAATTTAAGTAAATTACCATGATGTTTAAGACTCTCAAAATAATATAAGTGAAGCATGAGATAATAATAGTTTCTATAAAACAAATCCACCACTGTGCTGTAAAAGATATAAGTGAAGCACTAGAGCAAAAACTATATAACTCAAAAGATATAAGTGAAGCACATAGAGTATTCTAATAATTTTCTCTCTCAAAAGGTGTGTACAACAAGGATGATTGTGTTAAACTAACAAATAGAGACTCAAATAATACAAGACGCTCCAAGCAAAACACATATCATGTGGTGAATAAAAATATAGCTCCAACTAAAGTTACCGATGGAAGTAGACGAAAGAGGGGATGCCTTCTGGGGCATCCCCAAGCTTTGGATTTTAGGTGTCCTTAGATTATCTTGGGGTTCCATGGTCATCCCCAAGCTTAGGCTCTTTCCACCTCCTTGTTCCATAATCCATCAAACATTTTACCCAAAACTTGAAAACTTCACAACACAAAACTTAAAGTAGAAAATCTCGTGAGCTCCGTTAGCAAAAGAAAAGAAAACACCACTTCAAGGTACTGTAATGAACTCATTCTTTATTTATATTGGTGTTAAACCTACTGTATTCCAACTTCTCTATGGTTTATAAACTATTTTACTAGCCATAGATTCATCAAAATAAGCAAACAACACACGAAAAACAGAATCTGTCAAAAACAGAACAGTCTGTAGTAATCTGTAGCTAACGCAAACTTCTGGAACCCCAAAAATTATAAAATAAAATTTTGGACGTGAGGAATTTATCTATTAATTATCTGCAAAAAGAATTAACTAAATAGAACTTTCCAAATAAAAATGGCAGTAATTCTCATGAGCGCTAAAGTTTCTGTTTTTTACAGCAAGATCAAAAAGACTTTGCCCAAGTCTTCCCAACGGTTCTACTTGGCACAAACACTAATTAAACACAAAAAACACAACCAAAACATAGGCTAGATAAATTATTTCTTACTAAACAGAATCAAAAAGCAAGGAATAAAAATAAAATTGGGTTGCCTCCCAACAAGCGCTATCGTTTAACGCCCCTAGCTAGACATAAAAGCGAAGATAGATCTAGGTATTGCCATAATAATAGGATAGATCATTAAAACTCATTTCATATTCTCTACATTCAGCAGCAAGTTTTCTTTGAGGCAAGCAAAAGTAATCAAAAGGGCTAAATTTAATGGGACAAAAGTCCCCAAGATCAACTTTAGGAGGTATAGGTTCCTCCTTCGGCCCTTCATATTGCACAACCAATTCATCATTATAAGCATTCTTTTGACAGAACTTTGTGAGCCTATACTTGATAGAATATCCTAGCTCATTATTTCGACTAGCCAAATCATTGTTAAGTTCATAAATTCTATCAACTAGAACATTGGTGGGAACCCTTTTTCTAAGATTTTCATTGAAAGCAACATAGTCTAGAGATTGAAAACACATTATTTCTTCTTGATCAAAGAGAATAGCCTCAATGGGAGGACTGCCAGCATCCACCCTATAATGCGCAAAGATTTATTTGGCCTCTTTTATTATAAATCTAAACTCATGAGCCAAAAAGATAGTAGCGACACGCTTAACAGAAGAATGCTTAATATTAGAAAATTCTAGGAAAATCCTTTGTATGCAAGGATGCATGTGCATAAATTGTCTTTCAAGTTCAACTACAAGCATGGCAATAGCGTCCGCAAGACTACTAGTTCTATGAAGAATAGAACTACCCATAGAAGGCAAAGCACTGGCACAAGTAAAGAAATCTTGGATAACTTCTTTTCCAATAATATTACCACTACCAATTCGGAATTTTTTTGTATGTAAGATAGGGGGTTCTTCAGCAGGAGCATCTGAATTTTCCATGATATTATTATTGTCCATATCGACAATAATTTCCCCAATTTCAGACATAATGGCGGAAAGTGCAAGGGGCAAAATGAAGGAAGAAGGCGAACGGAAAGAGAGGGCGAATAAAACGGCAAGGGTGAAGTGGGGGAGAGGAAAACGAGAGGCAAATGGAAAATAATGTAATGCGGGAGATAAGGGTTTGTGATGGGTACTTGGTATGTTGACTTTTGCGTAGACTCCCCGGCAACAGCGCCAGAAATCCTTCTTGCTACCTCTTAAGCACTGCGTTGGTTTTCCCTTGAAGAGGAAAGGGTGATGCAGCAAAGTAGCGTAAGTATTTCCCTCAGTTTTTGAGAACCAAGGTATCAATCCAGTAGGAGGCCACGCACGAGTCCCTTGCACCTACACAAACAAATAAAATCCTCGGAACCAACACAATAAAGGGGTTGTCAATCCCTTCATGGTCACTTACGAAAGTGAGATCTGATAGATATGATAAGATAATATTTTTGGTATTTTTATGATAAAGATGCAAAGTAAATAAAGCAAAATAAAAATGGAAATAGAAATAGCTTGTTAACGGGAGATTAATATGATGGAAAATAGACCCGGGGGCCATAGGTTTCACTAGTGGCTTCTCTCGAGAGCATAAGTATTACGGTGGGTAAACAAATTACTGTTGAGCAATTGACAGAATTGAGAATAGTTATGAGAATATCTAGGTATGATCATGTATATAGGCATCACGTCCGAGACAAGTAGACCGACTCCTGCCTGCATCTACTACTATTACTCCACACATCGACCGCTATCCAGCATGCATCTAGAGTATTAAGTTCAAAAGAATAGAGTAACGCTTTAAGCAAGATGACATGATGTAGAGGGATAAACTCATGCAATATGATATAAACCCTGTCGGTGTACTAGAGTAGGGGTACCCTAGTATCCCGAACTTGTGCACGGGCAGTCGCAGCATCCCGCGGCAAGGCTTGCCAGGTGACCGCCAAGGTCCTCCGTGGTTCCTTTGGAGCCATTCAAGGACAAGGTATCCAAGCTAAGGAGACAAGACCCCGGCAAGAGGAGCTTGCCGGGAAGGCCAACCAAGCCAAGGCACTTAAAGAGACAAGACCCCGGCAAGAGGAGCTTGCCAGGAAGGCCAACCAAGGCAAGGCACTTAAGGAGACAAGACCCCGGCAAGAGGAGCTTGCCGGGAAGGCCAACCAAGGCATCTCAAGGAACTTGCCGCAACGCGCCACGCGTCCCGGCAAGGCCCGGTGAGCGACAAGCTCCCGGACACGACAAGACAATGACCGTGGCAAGGTGCTTGCCGCGGCAAGCCACCACTCAGTGCCCGCGCTCCAGCACATCCACCAACGTGTCGCTCTGGGACCCTTCCAGGCGTACGTGGCGGGAGGCTGTGCAGCCAGGGGTGCGCGGTGGCAAGCGGCACTGACAAGATTGCCATCGTGGCGAGCGGTGGCGTCCCTGACAGTCCCTTTTGCACTATTTAGGCGACGCAGACGGGCATTTAATGCCCTTGTCCCCTGCCGTCAGGGTTAGGTATGATACACTGTAGCGGGTAGTTGTACCAACCGCAACACCTTTCCATTTTTACCCTTGTCTACGTTGCCACCTGTCGGTGACCCCTTGAGCATATAAAAGGAGGCCCATGCGCAACATAGTGGGGGGGGGGTCCCAAAAAAAAGGGGGAACTCTCACGCTCGGTCTCGTTAGCCGCTGGGGTGTACTGTAGCACTCCGCGCTCCCGAGCAAGAACTCAATACAAACCACAAAGCAGGAGTAGGGTTTTACGCATCCGTGCGGCCCGAACCTTGGTAAACTGCTCGTGTGCTTTGCCTCGATCCACTCTTCGTGCGACCTCCGCCCCCGCCGAACCGAAAGGGACCCGGTCCGCCGGTCCCATAGGTGCTCGTGGATTAGTCCCCCAGCATCTTTGGCGTGCCAGGTAGGGGGCGTCGAGGTTGTGTGAACCAGATCCGGCGTTCACACGAGCTAGATCTTCATCATCTTCATCGACATGCCGCCGAAGAAGAAGGCTTCGGAGGCGGTTGCTCCGTCCGCGCAGAACCCACCACCGCCGGAGCAAACGGCTGGTGGGGCAGACGCCGGCGGAAGAACGGGCGTCGACAAGGGAGCTCACGGTGCTGCCAGGTCCAAGGACAAGGCTGCGCTACCCATCGACGGCGTAGCCGGCTCCCACAACGACCGGGCGCACTCCAAGACCTCGGCGTCCGTACATGCACCGCGCCCATCTCAGGAGGCGCGGGACCGGCAGCGTCATGGTACTCACGGTACCATGCGTTTGCTGGACCAAGATCGAGCTGGTGGATCTCGGAGTGCTCAAGACCAGCATGCATGCCAACATGCTGGCACGAGCGAGGCATGGTCGCCTGGACGGGACACTGCTCCTTCTAACATAGTTAGAAGTCCGAGCATGTCCCGCTCCTCGCACCGTTCGCCACCACCACCCGCCACTGCAGCAGAAGCTTTGGCGCGAGCTCAACTGCTCCTGGACTACCCTCCAACGGCAGACAAGATCGACGACTGCAGGGCCACCATTCAGAATCTCATTGGCTTCGCCAACGGCGACACTCAACGGCAGCCGAGTACGTCGCAGCTGCGGCAAGTCAGCCAGGCACGAGCCGGTGGCGAGAAGACCGGTGGGGGTGCGACCACTGTGCACTCTCCGCCCCGAAGGCCAAGATCGCCGACTCGCTGGATCCACCTCGACAGCGACTCTACCGCGTCATCAGATCCACGAGCTCGTCGCGATCAGCGCCAAGTTCTCCACGAACGACAGCAAGAAGACGCTCATACTCGCATCGAGCGCCGAAGAGAAGCGCGACGTCAATCGGACCAGCGCGCTAGGCCCTCTGTCGACATGCATGCGCCAGGGGAACCAGGCGACTTGCCATGCGCGGTAGGTTGCCCTGCGTTTACCCGTGAGCTGCGGCAAGTCCAGTGGCCCAGCACGAAGAATTTCAAGCCAGACGTACCAGAGAAGTACGACGGCAAGTCGCATCCGTCGGAGTTCCTCAGCATCTACACCATCGCGGTGCAGGCTGCCGGGGGGCGGAACGACAAGATCCTTGCCAACTACTTCCCGCTAGTGCTCAAGCCCAACGTCAGGTCCTGGCTCATGCACTTGCCGGACAACTCCATATCCTCCTGGGCAGACCTATGCCATCAGTTTGTCGGCGCCTTTACAGGCGGCCACAAACCCCATGGCCAAGAGAGTGACCTTCATCTGCTCGCCCAGAAGGAAGGAGAGCCCCTGCGCAAGTACATTCAGAGATTCAGCCATGTACAGCACAATATCCCAGATGTCCACCCTGCCGCGGTCATCAGCGCGTTCCATCAGAACGTGCGTAACCGCAGGATGCGGGAGGATATGGCGATGTGCAGGATCAGAGACGTCAGTGAGCTGTATGCCCTGGCCGACAAGTGTGCACGTGCTGAGGAAGGGAGGAAACTCCCCGGAGACAATACAGGAGCAGGAGGATCTGACAGCGAGGATGCTGCCCCGGCAAAGAGAAACCGGCGGCGGAACAACAGGAAGAAGAAACGCAAAGATGTGCTAGTCGTTGAGCAGTCCGGCAGCGAAGGTGGCGCCAAGAAAGCCAAAGCTGGTAGCTCCGGCAAGGAGATTGCCGCATGCACCAACTGCCAGGCTGTGGCGGTCGCCGACAAGCAGGACGACACCGACAAGCAGTACTGCAAGATCCACCGCACCAAGGGCCATGACCTCCAGAGCTGCAAGAAGGTCGAGCAGCTTGTCCAGCAGCAAAAAGCTGAATACGAGCGACGCGACAAGGAGAGGGCCCAAGGAGGCGCTGGAGAATCCGGCAAGAAGCGCGCCGGCCGGGGAGGACGCCGCGGCAAGGCCAAGCAGCGGCAAGGAGACAGACCTCCCCGCGGCGGCGACAAGGATGAAGATGATGACGACGACGAAGACATGGATGATGTCGAGACCAGTGAGCAGGAGTTCCAGAAAGCCACAGAGGTCTTGTGCGTTGACGGTGGTGCTTCTCTGCATACTTCGCACCGCCAACTCAAGCAGTGGGTGCGGGAAGTCAATGCGGCGGAACCACCTGTCGAGTCACGTAAACTTCTGAAATGGTCCAGCACGCCTATCATCTTTGATATTGAGGACCACCCTGATCGCACAACTGCGGTCGGGTGCTTGCCGATGTTGGTTTCACCAACTATCCGCAACCTCAAGGTCACTAAGATGTTAGTTGACGGCGGGGCCGGCTTGAACCTGATCTCCTCCGCTGTACTCTAGAAACTCCAGATCCCTGACAGCGAGCTTGAAGAGACCGGCACATTCCAAGGAATCAACCCGGGAAGGAGCAAGCCGAAGGGGAAGGTCACGTTGCCAGTAACATTTGGCAGTGAGGTCAACTTCAGGACTGAGAGGGTCACTTTTGACGTTGCCAATTTTCCATTGCCTTACAATGGGATACTCGGCCGTCCAGCACTCGCCAAGTTCATGGCAGCCTGTCACTACGCATACAACATGCTAAAGATGCCAGGCCCGATAAGCGTCATCTCTGTCCCTGGCGACAAGAAGGATGCTCTTATCTGCGCCGACAAGATCTACCAGGAAGCAGCAGCCGCAACAGATCGCAAGTCACCTGCCGTTGAAGCTCCCGAGGGGAAGAAGAAGACCAAGTCTGGCAAGAGTTTTGATGCCCACTCCGGCAAGCGCACCTCTTCGGAGTGCTGCGCTGCCGTCGAGGACGCAGCATCGAGCTCCACCGGCAAGTGTAAGAAGACAATGGCAGCTCCGCCAGAGACCAAGAAGGTGTCCGCCAAGGAGGACGGCACTGGTGGTACCTTCACCATCGGTGCCACTCTCGACCCTAAATAGGAAAGCGCGCTCATTGCTTTCCTGCGGGCGAATGTCGACGTGTTTGCGTGGCAACCATCTGACATCCCCGGTGTTCCCAGGAAAGTAATTGAGCACCATCTTGCCGTTTGTCCTCATGCGCGGCCCGTCAAGCAGAAGGTCAGGAAGCAAGCAGTGGAGCGCCAAGAATTCATCGCAGAAGAGATCAAGAAGTTGGAAGCAGCAGGCCTTATCAGAGGAGTGCTCCATCCTACGTGGTTGGCCAATCCTGTAGTCGTGCGCAAGGCGAATGGGAAATGGAGACTTTGTATCGACTTTACCGATGTTAACAAAGCTTGTCCCAAAGACCCATTTCCTTTGCCGCGCATTGACCAGATTGTTGACTCCACGGCTGGATGTGACTTGCTTTCATTTCTTGACGCATACTCAGGATACCATCAGATCTTCATGGCAGAAGAGGATGAGGAGAAGACCGCATTTATCACTCCATGTGGCACGTACTGTTTCATACGGATGCCTTTCGGTTTAAAAAATGCTGGTTCAACATTTGCAAGAGTATTCCATGTCGCTCTTGAGCCACAAATACACAGAAATGTGGAAGCCTACATGGATGACATAGTAATCAAGAGCAAGGACAAGGCAACTCTAATTCAAGATTTAGACGAGACCTTTGCAAATCTGCGCAAGATCAGTCTCAAGCTCAACCCCGAGAAGTGTGTGTTTGGAGTCCCCTCCGGCAAGCTTCTCGGATTCTTCGTGTCTCAGCGGGGAATCGAAGCCAATCCCGATAAGATCAAGGCCATTGAGCAGATTGAAGAACCAAAGCGCGTCAAGGATGTACAAGGACTTGCCGGTTGCATGGCTGCTCTCAGCAGGTTTATCTCTAGGTCTGCTGAGCGCGCCCTGCCATTTTTCAAATTATTGAAAAAGGCAGGTCCAATGAAATGGACTCCGGAAGCGGAGGCTGCGCTGCAAGACTTGAAGAGATACCTGTCCTCCGCTCCAACACTTGTCGCACCTAAGCCACAAGAGAAGTTGCTTCTGTATATCGCGGCAACCAATCAAGTGGTTAGTGCTGCGTTAGTGGCAGAGAGGGAGGCAGATGATGAGCCGGCAACCACGGCAGGCGCATCCAGCGACAAGCAGGGGGCTTCCCCGACAAGCTCTGGTCCCGACAAGGATGAATCTGCGCAGACGCGCGAGGAGATACAGAAGAGAATGGTATAGCGCCCAGTTTACTTTGTCAGTTCCCTTCTGCAGGGGGCTAGGTCAAGGTACTCTGGCGTGCAGAAATTGCTTTTTGGCCTTCTCATGGCCTCGAGAAAGCTGCGCCATTACTTCCAAGCACATGAGATCACAGTTGTCACTCGCTTTCCGCTGAAGAGGATACTACAGAATCCAGAAGCGACAGGCAGGATTGTTGAGTGGGCACTGGAACTGTCAAGCTTTGGCCTCAAGTTTGAGAGTACTTCAACTATCCAAAGTAGAGCATTGGCAGAATTCATAGCAGAATGGACGCCAACACCAGATGAAGAAATTCCTGAAACAAGCATCCCCGTCAAAGAAGCAAGCAAAGAGTGGCTGATGTACTTTGGTGGTGCCTTTTCGCTGCAAGGCGCCGGCGCTGGCGTGCTGCTTGTCGCACCCACCGGAGAGCACCTCAAGTACGTAGTCCAGATGCACTTTCCCAAGGAGCAAGCAACAAACAATACTGCAGAGTATGAAGGCTTGCTTGCCGGTCTCAGGATCGCGGCAGACCTTGGGATCAAGAAGCTTATTGTCAGGGGAGACTCGCAGCTTGTCGTCCGCCAAGTAAACAAGAGCTATCAGAGTCCGTTGATGGAAGCCTACGTCGACGAAGTGAGAAAGCCAGAAGAGCACTTTGATGGCCTACAGATGGAGCATGTTCCAAGAACTCAGAACGCCATTGCTGATGGCCTATCAAAGTGCGCCACACTTAAGTTACCTGTGGAACCAGGGATCTTTGTGCTCAAGCTGACCCAACCGTCTGTAACGCCATCAACTGGATAGAGGAAGAAGAGGAAGTTGATTTCTGGTGACTATTTGCCGGCAGGGCTTCCTGAAGCCGCCGCCAAGAAGGTCCCCAAGATCAACGCCAAGAGCGCTGAGGAGCAGTCTGCTCCGGCAAGCCCTAGGGTTTGTTCCGTTGAAGCAGAAGCTCCCGACAAGTTTTGCTCCGGCAAGCTTGCCGGGGAACGTCAAGCTCCGGCAGAGCCGCGGATTCTCGCCGTAGAAGCGGATGTTCTCGCAGCAGCAGATTTGCCTTTAGTCCTTGTTGTCGAGCCACAAGCTCCAGCATGGGCACAGCGGATTGTCCGTTTCCTTTAGACATGAGAACTTCCCGAAGAGCAAGAAGAAGCGGAAAGAGTAGCCCGGCAGTCAAGTATGTACCAGTTTGTCAACAAGACACTGTACAGAAGAAGACTCAACGGTGTGAAATTGAAGTGTATTCACCGGGAAGACGGACAAAAGCTGTTGGCAGAGATACATGGAGGCACATGTGGTCACCACATTGGCGCAAGAGCACTTGCCGGCAAAGCATTTCGGCAAGGTTTCTTTTGGCCGACAGCCCTCCAGGATGCAACTGCACAAGTAACCAAGTGTGAAGCGTGCCAGTTCCATTCCAAGCAGATACACCAACCAGCTCAAGCTCTCCAGACGATCCCTTTATCCTGGCCATTTTTGGTCTGGGGGCTCGACATCCTCGGCCCCTTTCCCTGAGCAGTCGGGGGCTTTGAGTACTTGTACGTTGCAATCGACAAGTTCACAAAGTGGCCGAAAGTGGAACCAGTGAGGAAGGTGACAGCACAGTCAGCAGTCAAGTTCTTCAGGTCGATTGTTTGCCGCTTCGGGATCCCTAACAGGATAATCACCGACAACGGTATGCAATTCACGAGCCGCACCTTCATGCAGTACGTCCAAGATCTTGGCGCCAAGGTCTGCTTCGCTTCTGTTGCTCACCCGAGAAGCAACGGTCAAGCGGAGAGGGCAAATGCTGAAGTGCTGCGTGGGCTCAAGACCAGGACTTTCGACAGGCTGCACAAGTGCGGAAGAAACTGGATCGAGGAGCTGCCGGTGGTTCTTTGGTCGATCAGGACGACGCCAAATCGAGCCACTGGCCAGACACCTTTCGCTCTAGTCTATGGAGCAGAGGCAGTTCTCCCCACGGAACTCATATGCGGGTCACCTCGAGTGCTCGCTTATGATGAGCTTGAGCAAGAGCAGCTGCGACAAGATGACGCGCTGCCCCTTGAGGAAGACCGTCTTCAGGCCGCTGTGCGAGCTGCTCGCTACCAGCAAGCTTTGCGCCGCTACCATAGCCGCAAAGTTAACGCCAGAAGTCTCGAGGAAGGCGACCTTGTTCTTCGGCGTGTTCAGTCCGCCAAGAATTCTAACAAGTTGACGCCGAAGTGGGAAGGCCCTTACCGGGTGAAACGAGTCACTAGGCCTGGCCTGTCCGCCTTGAGACCGAAGATAGCATTCCGGTGAGCAACTCCTGGAACATTGAGCATCTCCGTAAGTTTTACCCGTAAGGCGCGGTTGCCGGAACCTGTTCCGGCAACCACCTTTTGTACAAGTCTTGCCGCTGTTGCATGTAATCCTTTGTACAAAGTCGGGCGCAGACCCCGTGCATAAGTAAAGCTCATGTGCTCCGCACATCTTGTCAATTTCATGCTTTCTATTTTTTGCATATGTGATCTGACACTTTGTGCAGCACCTACTCCCCGGTAAGCAATAACGAGCCGTAAGGCTCCATATCTTTATTTTCTCTTCTTTCTTTTTTCTCAAGGAAAGGAAGGTTCCCTCACCCACAAGTTTGCCGGGGGGAAAGGAGAAGATAATGGTATGGACCAGGCATCGTTCAAGAGAGTTTCGCCTTACCGGGAAGCAAACAACACAGAAAAGCTAAGTTGCCAAAGTTTGAGCAATCAGATTTTTTAAATTTTTAAGTTATCTCCCTTGAACGACCGTACTTTGTATGGAAAACCTGTGCGCGGAGGAACCAACTCGTAGCTAGTTGTGCCCTTACTTTGTTTCGAGTCCGCTCAACAACTTAAGTGAGCTGCGACTAGTTGCGACAAGGTTTCTTGTTGGTAACGGCACCGTCAGCAGGCTGCTGACGTTCCGCACTCAGCGCTCGCGGCTAAGGTGCCTGCACCGGCAAGTTCCCTAAAAGCGTAGGGCAAAAACATACAAAGGGAGGAATCAAGTAAAGGGAATAACATTGCAATCATTACCCAGAATAGAGTGATATTACAAGATAGCTTGTCGCGGCTCTAACAGATTGTTTTCATAACATGACCAGCAGCGACAAGAAAAGAAGAAAACGGGCGGCCTAGTCTACGCGATCGCCCTCAATCCTCTTGATCCCGCTCACCTTGTCCACAATGGGTGCGACAAGGGTCTTGAGCGCCTCCAGATCAGCATCCGGCGGCAGGGTCTTGAGGACGTTGGTGAGGTTGAGGCCCGGGTTGCGGAAGGCCACCTTCACCAACACCTTTTGAAGAGCTCCCGCGCAAATCTTGCGCGACTCGTCGGCCAACTGCTTTGGGATCCTCTCCCGGAGTCGCTGGAGGGCCGTCGCCACGCCTTTGAAGAACAAGATGAGCTTAGCGCTGGGTTGGAGGTTCTCGTCGGAGGGATACCCGAGATCCTCCATCCCCAGCTGCGCCAGCTCCCTGTCAATGTCTGCGGCAACATTCACAAGACCCTCCGTCCAGTGCTCCACATTCTCCCTAAAAGCATTCTGGGCGGCGGCAGCACTCTCCAGCAGCGCTTTGTCGGCCTTGATCTCCTCCTTCAAGGCCACCTCCTGCTCCTTGGCGCCGTCCAGCATCTTGGTCAAAGTGGTCAGCTTCAACTCAAGATCTACGTTGGAGTCCTTGGCGGCGCTAAGCTCTTCGCCACTCGCCTTGAGATCGGCCTCCAGCTGTGCCACCTTGGTCTCCAGCTCCTTCTTGGCGGCCTCGGCGGCTGCGGCAGCATCCTCTGCTTGCTTAAGGGCTCCGCCGAATTTATGCTCACGCGCGGCAAGTTCCTCCTCGTGGCTGTCGAGGTTGACCTTCCGCTGCGCTAGCTCGCCCTCCTGCACAGACAGCTTCTCAGCGGCAAGCCGCTGTTGCTCTTCAACATGGGCCTTCTCGAGGAAGAAGGCCTTCTGCTCTTCGGCGATTTGCTCCCGCTTCTCTGCCAGGGATCGGAGAGCTTCCTGGTGGAGACCCCGAAGCTCCTCCGCGCGCTTCTCGATGTCCACTCCCGCCTTCGCGACAAGCGCCTCGCGGGATTCCAGCTTGGCTTGCCGCGCGCGATAGAGCGACAACAGCTTCCGCAGCAACCGCTCCTCCTCAGGCTCGCCGCTGCTGCTGCTCGGCACATCAACCAGCGTCAGCCCAGCGGAGGCGAGCACCTCTCCGTCGAAGCTCTCTCCCTCGACTGGCACCCTGGAGCTTGACGCCCAGGGGAGGTTGATGAAGACGCCATTGCCGGCCTTCAAGTAGACGCCTGGCTGGGGCTCTTCGGAGCCTGGCGCTGCGGCAGCGGCGGACGGGTCGGCGGTCGACGTAGCGCCTGGCGCTCCTGCGGCCTCAGGGCCGTCAGTGCGATCGCCAGACCCCCCGCCTGCTTCTGCGGCGGCAGCTTTGGCGGCCTCTGCGCCGGCGGGATCGTCAGCAGCAGATAGGTCTGACGGCCGGAAAAGGGAGAAGAGTCAAGCCAATATCCAAAAAAGAAGATCAAAAGAAGAAGAACCCAAGGGAAGTTTTGAAGCAAGAGGATTACCTGTACCGGGTTCTGCAGTCGTGGTCCCCGCCGCCGGAGGGCCGCTGGTGTTGTCCCTTGCCGGAGAGCTCTCCCTTGCCGGAGACTTCTCCCTTGCCGGAGAACTCTCCCTTGCCGGAGGACTCTTCCTTGGCATTTCGGGGGTGGCCTCCGGGCGCTCCTGGTGGGGCTGCTCTGCTCCTACACAAACCAACAGTCAGATATCAGCAAATACAGAGTATCGATACGCGCCCAACAGCGGAAAGTGAACCATATACTTACGCTGGGGGCTGCTCTGGAGAAAAGTTGCCGGGTCTGGCAAGGTTGTCTCGGACGCACCCCCTGCTGTCGCAGTGGGTTCGTCCTCGATGATAATCACCGGGACCTTGGCTCTCTTCGCTGCTCTCTGGGCCAGAGTCCTAAAAAGGAATAAGTTCAGAGTAAAGCAAATGAGATACAAGACAAAACAACAAGGATTGAAGAACTACAAGTACAACAAGAGAATCTTACTCTTCTTCTTCCTCGTCGGAGCTGAACGCGGAGAAGTCGAAGTCCGGCTCACGCCCGGCGCGGGGAGGCGGAGGAGTAGTTTCCCTTGGCCGCTTGGCGGGAACAGTGGCGGTGGTCTGAGACGATCCCGCTCCGGCTGCCGCCGGCGGCGTGAGAAGCGGCAGGAGCAGAAGCGGTGGTCCGGCTGGACCCCGCTCCAGTTGCCGCAGCAGCGTGAGATGCTCCCGCGGCAATAGTGCTTGCCGCGGTGGAGCGTGTCGCGCGGCGCGGCGGCTGTTGACTTGCCTGCCGCCCCGCTACGTCCCCGGCCTTGCGGAGACGCCTTTTTGGTGGAGATGGAGGCTTTGCTTGCGGCGAGCTGCCTGAAGATGAGGAGGAAGAGGAGTTGATCTCCAGCGAGCCGCTCGTATCCTTGACGGGCTCGCTCGACTCGACGTTATGCTCGGCAAGCTCTTTCTCGCCGACGCGATCCTCTCGTTCGGCGCGGCTTGCCGCCTCTGCTGCATCTGCCTCCTCCACGGTGAATCCAAATTCGCCTGCGGCTGCGGCTGCCGCCGCCTCTTCCAGCCTAGTGGCGATGCGTGTCATCTCCGCATCGGTGGTGTCGCGGGTGAGGCTATCCTTTTCGTCGGAGCGGACCGGCACTTCTACCAAGCCGTCAAAGAACTCCTGCATGACGTCGTCTGCAGGCTCTTGCCAAGTTGGGATAATTCCATGCGAATCGCACAGCGGCATCATTGCACGGATGCGGTCGAGCGAGGAGTTGTTGCACAGCGGAACGACGCCCCCCGGCAACCTGAACACTTCGGGATGTTGAGGGTCGTACTTGAACAGCTCCTGGAGCATCGCGTTAAGCTCCAGAACAGTGAAGTTGAAGTTGAGGCCCGGACGCAGCCTCATGATATCCGCTGCATTCTTGAATTCCCAGGCGGGTCTCCCCCGTTCTTGCAGGGGGGGATGCGGCGGCGAAGAAAAACTGCGCCAACAGCTCCTACAGTGAGCCCGGCAAGCCTGAGGCGTAGGATCCGGGTGACGGCAATCTTCAGCCTATCGTCTTCCGGGGCCACGTCACTCCAATCGCTACCGCGTGCTACTGGGGTTTGGCGCCGGGCGGTAAACGGCTGCGGGTTCTCCTCGACAATCCAGCACCAGTCTGCTCTCCATTCCTCCCACTTGCCGCGGAACTCTCCCTCTAGATAAGTGTCCTTCTTGCCGGCCCTCAAGATCCAGGCGATTCCGCCGGATAAAGGCTCTCCTCTCTCTACTCGGGGCATAAAGAAGTGGCGAAAAAGGGCTACATTGGGATGGACTCCGACAAAGTTTTCGCAGAGATGTGCGAAAACTGCCATGGTCAGAACGGCATTGGGGGTGAAGTCAAGGAGGTGGAACCCGTAGGTGTTCATAATATCGCAGAAGAACTCAGAGAAAGGCGGGCAGAGCCCGCAGTAGAAGAACAAGGCGAAGAAGGGATATCCATTTGGAGCCATTTTCCAAGCGGCAGCTGGAAGTACCTTCATGCGCGGATGCGCTCGCGTCTCCATCGACCAGAAGAGGTAGTAGTTCTCCCTCAGCTCCCTCGCGGCGAGCTTGGGGGGGGGGGAGATTGCCCGCTCCTTCCGCAGCGCCGCAAGCCGCTGCGCCTCGGTTGACTTCACAACCTTCCCCTTGTCGGCTTTCGGAGCCATGGCGGAAGTGGTGGAGGAGGTCGACGGCGTCGGTGGTGCTGGTGGCGATGAGGGGCGGGGCGCTGCTCTCTTTCAGCTTTGGGAAGACGAGGGAGCGGCGGAGATTTCTGAGATTGGAGTAGCAACCGGCGAATGGGCGAACTACCCCTGTTTCCCCTGCTTATAAAGAGGGAGGGGGCGGACGTTCCGCATTTCCAAATAAAGAAACCACCCACGATCTCTCCCACAACGCCGCATTCAACGCGTGCCGTTCGGGGAGGGCGCGGTGGATACGGGGAGAGATATGGCGTAACCTAGGCCGCGCGTGCCCGTGCACTGTTTTGGGCCTGGCCCAACAGCGCTCAGCACCGTGTATGGCCCAGGCCCGGGGGCTCCTGTCGGTGTACTAGAGTAGGGGTACCCTAGTATCCCGAACTTATGCACGGGCAGTCGCAGCATCCCGCGGCAAGGCTTGCCGGGTGACCGCCAAGGTCCTCCATGGTTCCTTTGGAGCCATTCAAGGACAAAGTATCCAAGCTAAGGAGACAAGACCCCGGCAAGAGGAGCTTGCCAGGAAGGCCAACCAAGGCAAGGCACTTAAAGAGACAAGACCCCGGCAAGAGGAGCTTGCCGGGAAGGCCAACCAAGGCAAGGCACTTAAGGAGACAAGACCCCGGCAAGAGGAGCTTGCCGGGAAGGCCAACCAAGGCATCTCAAGGAACTTGCCGCGACGCGCCACGCGTCCCGGCAAGGCCCGGTGAGCGACAAGCTCCCGGACGCGACAAGACAACGATCGCGGCAAGGCGCTTGCCGCGGCAAGCCACCACTCCGTGCCCGCGCTCCAGCACATCCACCAACGTGTCGCTCTGGGACCCTTCCAGGCGTACGTGGCGGGAGGCTGTGCAGCCAGGGGTGCGCGGTGGCAAGCGGCACTGACAAGATTGCCATCGTGGCGAGCGGTGGCGTCCCTGACGGTCCCTTTTGCACTATTTAGGCGACGCAGACGGGCATTTAATGCCCTTGTCCCCTGCCGTCAGGGTTAGGTATGATACACTGTAGCGGGTAGTTGTACCAACCGCAACACCTTTCCATTTTTACCCTTGTCTATGTTGCCACCTGTCGGTGACCCCTTGAGCATATAAAAGGAGGCCCATGCGCAACGTAGCAGGGGGGTCCCAAAAAAAAGGGGGAACTCTCACGCTCGGTCTCGTTAGCCGCTGGGGTGTACTGTAGCACTCCGCGCACCCGAGCAAGAACTCAATACAAACCACAAAGCAGGAGTAGGGTTTTACGCATCCGTGCGGCCCGAACCTGGGTAAACTGCTCGTGTGCTTCGCCTCGATCCGCTCTTCGTGCGACCTCCGCCCCCGCCGAACCGAAAGGGACCCGGTCCGCCGGTCCCATAGGTGCTCGTGGATTAGTCCCCCGGCAAACCCCATCTTGTTATCCTCGATGTCAACAATACAATACGTGCATTGCTGCCCCTACTGTCACTAGGAAAGGACACCGCAAGATTGAACCGAAAGCTAAGCACTTCTCCCATTGCAAGAAAGATCAATCTAGTAGGCCAAACCAAACTGATAATTTGAAGAGACTTGCAAAGATAACCAATCATACATAAAATAATTCAAAGAAGATTCAAATATTGTTCATAGATAAACTTGATCATAAACCCACAATTCATCGGTCTCAACAAACACACTGCAAAAGAAGATTACATCGAATAGATCTCCACAAGAGAGGGGGAGAACATTGTATTGAGATCCAAAAAGAGAGAAGAAGCCATCTAGCTAATAACTATGGACCCGAAGGTCTGAGGTAAACTACTCACACATCATCGGAGAGGCTATGGTGTTGATGTAGAAGCCCTCCATGATCGATGCCCCCTCCGGCGGAGCTCCGGAAAAGGCCCCGAGATGGGATCTCATGGGTACAGAAGGTGCGGCGGTGGAATTAGGATTTTGGCTCCGTATCTGGTAGTTTGGGGGTACGTAGGTATATATAGGAGGAAGAAGTACGTCGGTGGAGCAACGAGGGTGGAGGGCGCGCCTGGGGGGGAGGGGGGGAGGCGCGCCCCCTACCTCGTGCCTTCCTGGTTGCTTTCTTGACGTAGGGTCCAAGTCCTCTGGATCACGTTCCCGAAGGTTTCATTCCGTTTGGACTCCATTTGATATTCTTTTTCCGCGAAACTCTGAAATATACGCGCGGAAGAATGTGCGGCGGCCTTAACAGTCGAGCACTAGACGGCCTCACCAACCAGAATAAATGACAGGTCGTCAAGACCACGGACACGGTTAGACGAGTCCGGAGCATCACTACACATGAGATTGGTTTGATGGTTAAACCCTCATCGACGGTACCAGGGGCCTCCCGCGTGTAATCAGGGCTAGTTTGGCTCAACTTGACTTACCTTGAATTTCAATGGTTTATTGATAATAACCAATTTTCTAGCACGAAAACTTTCACCGAAGTTATTCTTTTTTACAGATAACAATCGTGCTATACCCGTCCAGGACACGGCACAACGGAGACACAGGCGCAAACGTGCAGCAGGGACCCGCTCAAAGGTTTCTTTTCAGATTAAGACCCTACGTAAACCTTTTTTACTGTCTCTTGTTGTTTACATCCTCCGGATACTCAATACAACCGAGAAGGATGCTGACGTTATTGGCATGTGGCCACGTCAGGACACTGCACGTACCTGGACACTCGGGGTTTATTATTAAGGGCATTGTTCAGCCCGGCATATATTATAAAGACCGAATACCTTAGGGAGTGTTCGGCGTTGCGAGTTTGGCCTTATATGCATCAGCTCCGAATCATGTCTTTGGTCAAATGTTGGGTTTGCCCGGCTCCCGTGTTTTGCTACCTTACGTTCTGCTCTATCGTCTAAGGCGACACTGGGAGAACTACTGTGATTGTGCCCTGGTTCATCCGGATGAGCACCTCAGTAGAGAAAGCCGAAAACTGACTGTCATGATAAAGCGCGAGACTGGTCAACCACTCGATGACTTAGCAGAATCTTCGGGATTCCTCCACATTAATGAAGGGCCGTTTCTCGGTCATGTACGTACGCGCCCTGGATTCTGATACGTCTCCAACGTATCTATAATTTTTGATTGCTCCATGCTATATTATCTACTGTTTTGGGCAATATTGGGCTTTATTATCCACTTTTATATTACTTTTGGGACTAACCTATTAACCAGAGGCCCAGTCCAGATTTGTTGTTTTTTTGCCTATTTCGGTGTTATGAAGAAAAGGAATATCAAACGGAGTCGAAACGGAACGAAATCAATTGGAGAAGTTATTTTTGGAAGGAAACCTACCGGATAGACTTGGACCCTGCGTCAGAAGATGAAGGAGGAGCTCACGAGGGTAGGGGCGCGCCCACCCCCCTGGCGCGCGCCCCCCAGCCTCGTGGCCCCCCTTCGGTCCACCGACGCACTCCTTTCGCCCATATATACCTACGTATCGTAAAACTTCCAGAACGGAGATTAGATCGGGAGTTTCGCCGCCGCAAGCCTCTGTAGCCACCAAAAGTCAATCGGGACCCTGTTCCGGCACCCTGCCGGAGGGGG
>NC_053025.1:12034542-12062809 GCF_003073215.2 Triticum urartu
CTCACCAAATCGCAGTAGTTCTCCCAGTGCTACCTTAGCCGATATAGCGGAACGTAAGGTACCAAAACATGGGAGCCGGGCAAACCCAACTATTGACCCAAGACATGATTCGGAGCTGATGCATATAATGCTATAAGTTCGGGGTGCCGCACTGTCGAAAGTGTTCGGACTTCTCACGCCGTATTATGGGGTACGCTTAAGCCCCTGGCGTATTGGCCGTACCAGAGTGTACGGGTGCTGAATGTCATGAATGAACATATATGTATATATAAAAGAAGAATAGAGAATGCGATAATAGTCTAGTGCTATGCATTGTTTATTCAAAAAGGTGCGTAAAGCAGAATGATACAAGTAGTGCGATAAGCAAAAAGTAGGACTATTTGACATGTCCCCTCCAAGGGCAAGCTGAGGAATGGTATTGAAAGCAGGTATTTCACTCATTATCAGAGACCACCTGGGAATTCCATGATGCGACGTAGCTTTCTGCCTCCTTGGTTGTTGTATCGTGTGTCCGGCAAACATACTGCCGGACGGTGTTCCAGAGAGTAAAGTCCTGAAAGAGAGAAAAAAATAATAAGGCGGGAAGCCCCTAGTGCGGTTGAGCCGCGTCTTGGGGCGTGCCGTAGTCGTGCCCCCCTCCCCACTGTGCCCATGGTATTTTCAATGCGTAATTATGTACGCGTGGCAGGATTTAGCCGTTTGGCTGGGACTGGGGTGGGGCCGCATTGCTATGCGAGCTCGGAACGTGCCAGGCGGTCTTGTTGCCGATTACTCCGGGCGCGCTTGAAGGTGTCCGGGTCCTTTAATCGCCGAACTGGTGGATTGCCTTAAGAGGCTGCTTTGCTTCTGCTGCGAGGGCCGCAGTGTGCTCCTCCGTGCGGAGAGAGCGCTCTGTGTTTCCATTGACTGTGATGACCCCCCGGGTCCTGGCATCTTGAGCTTGAGATATGCATAAGTGTGTACCGCATTGAATCTCGCAAATGCGGTTCGCCCGAGCAGTGCATGATAGCCACTGCGGAACGGGACTATATCGAAGATTAACTCCTCGCTTCGGAAGTTATCCGGGGATCGAAGACCACTTCCAGTGTGACTGAGCCTGTGCAATGGGCCTCTACACCTGGTATGACGCCTTTAAAGGTCGTTTTTGTGGGTTTGATCCTTGAGGGGTCTATACCCATTTTGCGCACTGTGTCCTGATAAAGCAGGTTCAGGCTGCTGCCGCCATCCATAAGGACTCGAGTGAGGTGAAATCCGTCAATGATTGGGTCTAGGACCAGTGCGGCGAATCCGCCATGACGGATACTAGTGGGGTGGTCCCTGCGATCGAAGGTGATCGGACAGGAGGACCATGGGTTGAACTTTGGGGCGACTGGCTCCAACGCATATACGTCCCTGAGCGCACGCTTCCGCTCCCTCTTGGGGATGTGGGTTGCGTATATCATGTTCACCGTCCGCACTTGTGGGGGGAACCTCTTCTGTCCTCCGGTGTTCGGCTGCCGGGGCTCCTCCTCGTCATCGCTATGTGACCCCTTATCTTTGTTTTCGGCATTTAACTTGCCGGCCTGCTTGAACACCCAACAATCCCTGTTGGTGTGGTTGGCTGGCTTGTCGGGGGTGCCGTGTATTTGACACGAGCGATCGAGTATACGGTCCAAACTGGACGGGCCCGGAGTGCTTCTTTTGAATGGCTTTTTCCGCTGACCGGGTTTAGAGCCTTTGAATCCGGCATTGACTGCCGTATCCTCGGTATTGTCGCTGTTAATGCGGCGCTTATGTTTGTTGCGAACGTGACCTGCCATTGCCGTCCTTGGTATCCGAAGTACCATGGTTCTTTGATATGTTATTGCTGCGAGCCAGCCAGCTGTCCTCTCCCACAAAAGCGGGTCATGAGTGTCGTGAGGGCTGCCATAGATTTCGGCTTTTCCTGGCCAAGGTGCCGGGCGAGCCACTCGTCGCGGATGTTGTGCTTAAAAGCTGCTAGGGCCTCTGCATCCGGACAGTCGACGATTTGATTTTTCTTTGTCAGGAACCGTGTCCAGAATTGCCTGGCCGATTCCTCTGGCTGCTGAATTATGTGGCTCAAGTCATCGGCATCTGGTGGTCGCACATAAGTGCCCTGGAAGTTGTCGAGGAATGCGGCTTCCAGATCTTCCCAACAGCCAATGGATTCTGCTGGCAGGCTGTTGAGCCAATGCCGAGCTGGTCCTTTGAGTTTGAGTGGGAGGTATTTGATGGCGTGTAGATCGTCACCGCGGGCCATGTGGATGTGCAGGAGGAAGTCCTCGATCCATACCGCAGGATCTGTTGTGCCGTCGTATGATTCGATATTTACGGGTTTGAAACCCTCTGGGATTTGGTGATCCATTACTTCGTCTGTGAAGCATAGGGGGTGTGCGGCGCCTCTGTACTGGGCTATATCGCGACGCAGCTCAAATGAGTCTTGTCCGCTGTGTTCGGCCCGGCCGGATTTACTTTTACTGTATCCGGTGACGGTTATCGTCTCGCATAGTGGCGCGCCCTCGTGATCCGTAGATCGATCTTGCGTGTTTTGCTTTGTCCTCCAATACGTCTCGCAGGTCTGGCGTATTTCCCCATGCCTTGACTTTTATTTGAGTGGCGTCGGGGTGCGGGCTGAGCTTTTGGCTGAATGCCTCTCTGTCGCGGCCACGAGGTGGCCGATCAGCCGCGTCATACGCCGAGATGTAGGTTTTGGTGCTTCCTCCTCCAGTCGGGGTAGCAACCTGCACTTTGGGTAACTCTTGGAGGGGCGTTCGAGTTTATATTCCTCGGCCTCAAGGACTTCAGTCCATCTGTCAGCTAGCAAATCTTGATCAGCTTGAAGCTGCTGCTGCTTTTTCTTAAGGCTATTTGCCGTGGCTATAAGTCGGTGCTTGAAGCGCTCTTGTTCGACGGGATCCTCAGGCACGACGAATTCGTCATCGTCGAGGCTTGCCTCGTCTTCGGAGGGAGGCATGTAATTATCATCCTCCGCCTCTCCATCTGCCGCTCTCTCGGGAGGGCTAGCTTCTCCATCATCCTGCTCTAAATCTTGCTGGAGGGGATTGTTGTTGTCTTCGGCACTGTCCGGAGTGCTATTATCTCCTGTGCCGGTATCACCGCTTTTGCCTTGGCGGGACTTAGAGTGGCGTCGCTGACGTCGATGTTGGGTTGCTTCTTGGAGGGGTCATCCTCTGTTGTCCCGTCGCCATTGCCTTCTTTGGGTGTGTCCACCATGTATATGTCATATGATGAGGTGGTTGTCCAGTGCCCGGTGGGTAGTGGTTCTTGTTCGCCTCCTGCATCGTCATCCATGTCGTCGATGTCTTCGGAGTCGAAGTCGAGCATGTCGGTTAAATCGTCGACAGTGGGTACTAAGTGGGTGGTGGGTGGGCGGCGAATTTCTTTGTCATCCGCATCCCAATCCTGCCGGACATGGTTCAGCCAGGACTCTCCTAACAAGGAGAGAGACCTTTATGAGTTTAGTATGTCACCGAAGGGCGAGTGCTGAAAGATATCCGCGGAGGTAAACTCCATGATCGGCGCACAGTGGGATTCGATAGGCACGGGCGCAGGCAGTTCGGAGTTCATGGCCGGGGAAGAATCCGGTAGTTCAGCGTCACGGCTCCCGTAAAGGGTAAGGTCGATCCTCGGCTCAATCGCCGCTGAGAGTTCGGCCTCCGTGGCGGGGTCTATCCACCCGTCCATGGATGGTGCGATTGGCTCCGAACTGAGGGTCGAAGCGGTTGCCGGTGCGATCTCCTGAACACTGTCCGATGGTAGAGCTAAATCATGCTCATGGAGACCGTGTGGCGCACTCGGCAGGGGCACGAATCCGTCGAAGATAAAGTCTCTGTGGATGTCGGCCGTGTAGTTTAAGCTTTCAAACCTGACCTGGTGGCCAGGGGCGTAACTCTCGATCTGCTCTAGATGGCCAAGCGAGTTGGCCCGTAGTGCGAAGCCGCCGAATACAAAGATCTATCCGGGGAGAAAAGTCTCACCTTGGACTGCATCGCTATCGATCATCGGAGGAGCCATCAAGCCTAACGGTGACGACACAGAGGAACTCTCAATGAAAGCACCAATGTCGGTGTCAAAACCGGCGGATCTTGGGTAGGGGGTCCCGAACTATGCTTCTAAGGCGGATGGTGACAGGAGGCAGGGGACACGATGTTTTACCCAGGTTCGGGCCCTCTTAATGGAGGTAAAACCCTACGTCCTGCTTGATTTATTCTTGATGATATGAGTAGTGCAAGAGTTGATCTACCACGAGATCGGTGAGGCTAAACCCTAAAAGCTAGCCTATGGTATGATTGTATGTTGTCCTACAGACTAAAACCCTCCGTTTATATAGACACTAGAGGGGGCTAGGGTACACAGGTCGGTTACAAAGGAGGAGATATACATGTCCCGTATTGCCTAGCTTGCCTTTCCACGCCAAGTAGAGTCCCATCCGGACACGGGACGAAGTCTTCAATCTCGTATCTTCATAGTCCAACAGTCCGGCCAAAGGATATAGTCCGGCTGTCTGGAGACCTCCTAATCCAGGACTCCCTCACCCACCAACTGCAACGTGGCCGTTACCAAGACCCTCGTCGACGGCGGCGCTGGCCTCAACTTGCTCTCCGTAGAAGCCTTCAGCCTTCATCATGTGTCGCTCGAGCGGCTCGGCCTCAGCAAGCCCTTCGTGCGCGTGGGTGGTGGAGCCTCCCTGTCACCTTTGGCACGCGAGAAAACTATCGCACCGAGCTGGTGGACTTTGACATCGCCCGCGTTGGTCTCCCGTACAATGTCATCCTCGGGTACCCGGCTCTCGCTCAGTTCATGGCGGCGACTCACCTGGACTACAAACCTCATGAAGATGCCAGGGAGCAAGGGTGTCCTCGCCATCAAGGGGGACACTGAGGAGGCCATGGCGGCGCTCAGGCTCGCCTTCAAGACCGCGGCAGCGGCACAGCCAGCCGGCGCCAGTGCGCCCGAGGCCAAGGAGACCGCGCCAACCAGGAAGAAGCAGCTGTTCATGCAAGACAAGGCGGAGACCAAGCAGGTGCCGGTCAACGAGGACGGGTCTTCAGGAGCCACCTTCACCATAGGAACCGGCCTTGACCCGAGACAAGAAGAAGCTTTGGTGAGGTTTTTGCGCGCGAACAAGGAGATATTCGCGTGGGAGCCCAATCAGCTGGTAGGGGTCCCGAGAGAGGTAATCCAGCATCATCTAAGGGTGTGCCCCAACGTACGCCCCGTGAAGCAGCGAGCAAGATGGCAGTCCACTGGGAAGCATGCCTTCATCGTCCAAGAGACACGCAAGCTGGAGGCGGCAGGTACCATCCGAGAAGTTCAATACCCCGAATGGCTGGCGAACCCCGTCGTAGTACCGAAGAAAGGTGGGAAGGAACAAATATGCGTCGACTTCAACAACCTCAACAAAGCCCGCCCCCAACATCCATTCCCCCTTCCGCGCATCGATCAAATTGTTGACTCCACCGCCGAGTGCGATTTGTTATGTTTCCTGGATGCGTTCTCTGGGTACCATCAGATCAAGATGGCGGTGGAGGATGTGGAGAAGACGGGCTGAGGGAGTCCTGGATTAGGGGGTGTTCGGATAGCCGAACTATACCTTCAGCCGGACTCCTGGACTATGAAGATACAAGATTGAAGACTCCGTCCCGTGTCCGGAAGGGACTTTCCTTGGCGTGGAAGGCAAGCTTGGCGATACGGATGTTCAGATCTCCTACCATTGTAACCGACTCTATGTAACCCTAACCCTCTCCGGTGTCTATATAAACCGGAGGGTTTTAGTCCGTAGGACAACATACACATCAACAATCATACCATAGGCTAGCTTCTAGGGTTTAGCCTCTCTGATCTCGTGGTAGATCTACTCTTGTACTACCCATATCATCAATATTAATCAAGCAGGACGTAGGGTTTTACCTCCATCGAGAGGGCCCGAACCTGGGTAAAACTTCGTGTCCCTTGCCTCCTGTTACCATCCGGCCTAGACGCACAGTTCGGGACCCCCTACCCGAGATCCGCCGGTTTTGACACCGACATTGGTGCTTTCATTGAGAGTTCCTCTGTGCCGTCGCCGTCAGGCCCGATGGCTCCTACGATCATCAATGGCGATGCAGTCCAGGGTGAGACCTTCCTCCCCGGACAGATCTTCGTCTTTGGCGGCTTCGCACTGCGGGCCAATTCACTTGGCCATCTAGAGCAGATCGAAAGCTACGCCCCTGGCCGTCAGGTCAGATTCGGAAATTTAAACTACACGGCTGACATCCGCGGGGACTTGATCTTCGGCGGATTCGAACCACCGCCAAGCGCGCCGCACTGTCACGACGAGCATGATCTAGCTCTGCCGCCGAACAGTGCCCTGGAGGCCGCACCCGCATCGGCTCCGACCCTTAGTTCGGAGCCAACCGCGCCGATCGAGGATGGGCGGTTGGACGCCACCTCGGGGGCTGTGATCCCAACGCGGTTGAGCCGAACACCAGCCCCGTACTCTGCGAGACTCGTGACTCCACGGAGCCGGATTCTTCTCCGGACTCCGAACCCTCCGCGCCCCTGCCGATCGAATCCGATTGGGCGCCGATCATGGAGTTCACGGCCGCGGACGTCTTTCAGCACTCGCCTTTCGGCGATATCCTGAAGTCACTGAAGTCTCTCTCTTTATCAGGAGAGCCCTGGCCGGACTACGGTCAGCAAGGTTGGGGTACGGACGATGAAGAAATTCAAAACCCACCCACCACCCACTTTGTAGCCACTGTCGACGACTTAACCGACATGCTCGACTTCGACTCCGAAGACATCGACGGTATGGACGCCGATGAAGGAGATGATGAAGAACCAGCGCCTACTAGGCCCTGGAAAGCCACCTCTGTCATATGACATATACATGGTGGACACCCCAAAAGAGGGAGAGGGCGATGGAACAGCGGAGGATGACCCCTCCAAGAAACAGCCCAAGCGCCGGCGTCAGCGGCGCCGCTCAAAATCCCGCCAACACAAAAACGGCAGAGATAATAATACTCCGGAGAGTGCCGAAGAAAACCCCCTCCAGCAAGGTTTAGCACAGGAGGATGGAGAAACCAGCCCTCATGAGAGAGCGGCAGACAGAGAGGTCGAGGACGATAATTATATGCCTCCCTCCGAAGACGAGGCAAGCCTCGACGATGACGAATTCGTCGTGCCAGAGGATCCCGTTGAGCAAAAGCGTTTCCAACGCAGGCTTATGGCCACGGCAAGAAGCCTCAAGAAAAAACAGCAACAGCTCAGAGCTGATCAAGATTTGCTGGTTGACAGATGGACCTGAAGTCCTTGCGGCCGAAGAGCATAAACTCGAACGCCCCTCCAAGAGTTACCCAAAGCGCAGGTTGCTACCCCAATTAGAGGAGGAAGCACTTGATGCGGCCGAACGGCCACCTCGTGGCCGCGACAGAGAGGCCTCCCGGCCCTCCACTCAAGCCGCACCCCGTACCAAGGCACGGGAATATGCGCCGGACTTACGAGACATGTTGGAGGACAAGGCAAGGCAAACACGATCGATCTACGGATCGCGTGGGCACCCCACGGCTCGAGACGGTAACCGTCACGCCGGCCACAAATTCGGCAGGGCCGAACACAGTAGACAAACTCATTGGAGCTACGTCATGATATCGCCCAGTACAGAGGCGCCGCACACCCACTGTGCTTTACAGACGAAATAATGGATCATCAAATCCCCGAGGGTTTCAAACCCGTAAACATCGAATCATATGATGGCACAACAGACCCTGCGGTATGGATCGAGGATTATCTCCTTCATATCCACATGGCCCGCGGCGACGATTTTCACGCCATCAAATACCTCCCACTCAAGCTTAAAGGACCAGCTCGGCATTGGCTCAACAGCTTGCCAACAGGATCAATCAGTTGTTGGGAGGACCTGGAAGCCGCATTCCTCGACAATTTCCAGGGCACTTATGTGCGACCCCCAGACGCCGATGACCTAAGTCACGTAATTCAGCAGCCAGAGGAATCGGCCAGGCAATTCTGGACACGGTTCCTAACAAAGAAAAATCAAATAGTCGACTGTCCGGACGCTGAGGCCCTAGCAGCCTTCAAGCACAATATCCGTGACGAGTGGCTGGCCCGGCACCTTGGACAGGAAAAGCCGAAATCTATGGCAGCACTCACGACACTCATGACCCGCTTTTGCGCGGGAGAAGACAGCTGGCTTGCTCGTAGCAACAATATGACCAAGAACCCTGGTAATTCGGACACCAGGGACAGTAGTGGCAGGTCGCGTCGCAACAAGCAGAAGCGCCGCATTAACGGCGACAATGCTGAGGATACGGCAGTTAATGCCGGATTCAGAGGCTCTAAATCCGGTCAGCGGAAAAAGCCATTCAAAAGGAATCCTAGGGGCCCGTCCAGCTTGGACCGAATACTCGACCGCTTGTGCCAAATACATGGCACCCCCGAAAAGCCGGCCAATCACACCAACAGGGATTGTTGGGTGTTCAAGCAGGCAGGCAAGTTAAACGCCGACAATGAAGACAAGGGGCTGCATAGCGATGACGACGAGGAGCCCCGGCCGCCGAACAACAATGGACAGAAGGGTTTTCCCCCACAAGTGCGGACGGTGAACATGATATACGCCACCCACGTCCCCAAAAGGGAGCGGAAGCGCGCAGTTAAGGGACGTATACGCGGTAGAGCCAGTCGCCCCAAAGTTCAACCCATGGTCCTCCTGCCCGATCACCTTTGATCGAAGAGACCATCCCACTAGCATCCGTCATGGCGGATTTGCCGCATTGGTTCTAGACCCAATTATTAACGGATTTCATCTCACTAGAGTCCTCATGGACGGCGGCAGCAGCCTGAACCTGCTTTACCAGGATACAGTGCGAAAAATGGGCATCGATCCCTCGAGGATTAAGCCCACCAAAACGACCTTTAAAGGCGTAATACCAGGTGTAGAGGCCAACTGTACAGGCTCAGTCACACTTGAAGTGGTCTTCGGATCCCCGGATAATTTCCGAAGCGAGGAATTGGTCTTCGACATAGTCCCATTCCGCAGTGGCTATCATGCACTGCTCGGACGAACCGCATTCGCCAAATTCAATGCGGTACCGCACTACGCATACCTTAAGCTCAAGATGCCAGGCCCTCGTGGAGTAATTACGGTCAATGGAAACACCGAACGCTCCCTCCGAACGGAGGAGCACACGGCGGCCCTTGCAGCGGAAGTACAAAGCAGCCTCTCCAGGCAGTTCTCCAGTCCGGCCATTAAACGTCCGGAACCACCGTCAAGCGCGCCCGGAGTAACCTACAACAAGACCGCCTGGCACGTTCCGAGCAGGCATAGCAATGCGGCCCCAACCCCAACCCTAGCAAAAAGGCGACGCCAGTACTTCGCGTACATAACTACGCTCTAGAAATACCATGGGCATAGGGGGAGGGGCACCATCACGGCACGCCCAAAACACGGCTTAAACCGCACCAGGGGCTGCCGATTTTTTACTTTTCTCTTACTTCCAGGACTCTACTCTTCGGAAGGCCTGTTCGGCAGTTCAATTGCCGCACAAACGATGCAAGAACCAGGGAAGCAGACAAGCCATGCCGCATTACGGAAATCCCAGGTGGTCTCTATCACGAGCAGTATACCTGTTTCGCATACTATTCCGCAGCTTGCCCCTGGAGCAGACATGTTAAATAGTCCAACTTTTCGTTTATCGCATTACTTGTATCGTTCTGCTTTGATCGCAGCTATTTTTAATAAACAATGCATAGCTTTTGTCTATTTTTGCACTATCTTTTTATAAATAAATGTTCCTTAACGACATGTTGCACCCGTACAACTTGGTACGGCCAAAATACGCCAGGGGCTTTTAGCACCCCTCAATATGGTGTGAGAAGTCCGAACACTTTCACAAGTGCGGCACCCCGAACTTATAGCATTATATGCATCGGCTCCGAATCATGTCTTGGGTCAATAGTTGGGTTTGCCCGGCTCCTATGTTTTGGTGCCTTACGTTCCGCTATATCGGCTAAGGTAGCACTAGGAGAACCACTACGATTGTGCCCCAGTTGAGCTGGGCCGAGCACCTCAGTGGAGAAAGCTAAAACTGACTGTCATGATGAAGCGAGAGCTGGTCGCTGTTCGAGAGGTTTTTTCGAGTCCCTAAAGACTTATGCCGCTTAGGGCGAGGAGTCGGCTCTGTCCGGCCAAGGCGTGGATAGCGCCCCGAACTCGGTCTTCCGAATACTAGGGGCTTCGCCGAAATTTAAAATTATAGAATTCTATGGCTAAGTGAGAGTGTTCACGCATTATAGTCCGATTGCCTTGTTCGTTGGGCTGAGCGCCTCCCTCGAAGGACCCAAACATGGGAAAAAGAGCGCTAGGTTTATCCCCGAACACCCCAGCACTAGCGGCAAGGGCAGAAGCCGACGACTCGCCATCTCTCAGTATTGATAAACAGCCGCACAGAAGGTAATATTTTAAATTCAAGAGCATTGCTCAGCGCATATGAACAAGTTTTCAGCGCACAGGACAAAAACGAGCGAGTTTTACTCAAAAATTACATCCCTAGTACATTCATCCGCCACAAGGCGGGCACCCTTCAGAACATCCTTATAGTAATTTTCGGGCTTGCGATGCTCTTTCCCCGCTGGTGGCCCGTCCTTCACAAGCTTCTCCGCATCCAGCCTGCCCCAGTGCACCTTAGCACGGGCAAAGGCCCTACGGGCACCTTCAATACAGACGGAGCGCTTGATGACTTCGAGCCTTGGACAGGCCTCCACCAGCCGCCGCACCAGCCCGAAATAGCTCCCAGGCAGAGCCTCTCCAGGCCACAGCCGAACTAGGAGGCCCTTCATGGCCTGTTCGGCCGCCTTGTGGAGCTCGACCAGTTGCTTCAGCTGGTCGCTCAGGGGCACGGGGTGTCCGGCCTCAGCATACTGAGACCAGAACACCTTCTCCGTCGAGCTGCCCTCCTCGGCTCGATAGAATGCGGCGGCATCGGATACACTCCGGGGAAGATCTGCAAATGCCCCTGGAGAGCTCCGGATTCGGGTAAGTATCAAGTAACTCACGTTTATGTGTTTACTTTGCATAAAGAATGCCTTACCCGCCGCTATTTCTTCACCTCATCCAACTCCTGGACGGTCTTCTGGGATTCGGCCTTGGCAGACTTGGCATTTTCAATAGCCGCCGCGAGCTCGGACGCTCGCGTCTTCGAGTCAAGCTCCAAACTCTCATGTTTCTTCATGAGAAACTGGAGCTCTTGCCACACCTTGCCAACCTTGGCCTCATACCTCTCCCGCTCGGTGCGCTCCGCGGCCGCACTCTTCTCGGCCTCGAGCAGCGCTTGCTTAAGGGTCGCCACCTCAGATGTGGCCCCTACAATAGCCATGTTAATCCTGTCATTTCTTGTAATTGCACCTTTTTTATATACATATTCAACCAAGGTATTTCTTACCTTCCTTCTCCTCGAGCTGCTTCTTGGCACGCCCGAGCTCTTGCTCGGACTTCTCGAGGCTCTGCTTCAGCGTGTCCACTTCCGCAGTGAGTACGGCGGACGCCAGCAGAGAAGCCTACACACGCATATTGACTCCTTTTCTTAGACTCCTGCGGATTTTTTGATCCTCTATTCAGCTTTTCTTCCCGAACGCCCAACAGAGCATCAGGGGCTACTGTCTATGCGATAATATTATTTACACATTATTTACTTACCTCAAAGCCTGTCAAAAGGCTAGTACAAGCTTCAGTCGGTCCGCTCTTGGCGGACTGAACCTTCTGGACCACCGCACTCATAATAGCGCGGTGCTCCTCATTGATGGAGGCGCCTTGGAGCGCCTCCAACATATTGTCTGGCGCCTCCGGGTGGACGGGGGTCGCCGGCACGGTGGACTACTCCTCTTGGAAGGAGGTCCCCCGCCGGACTCCGGAACCCTTGAAGGTTCCGGAGCGGTGTCCGGCCTAGAGCCGGACTTGGAGCCCTGGGAGGTTTCATCCCCTTTACTCCTGGAGTCCGGGAGGTCGCCTTGCGGCGCCTCCGGGACCACCTCCTCCCTTCTTGGAACCTGTTGGGACAACACCTCGGTGTCGTCCATAGGGCGGGGGGAGGAAGCCGTCGGAAGCGAGTTCACATCCGACGAGTCCAGTGAGCCGCTCGACGATGCGTCGAGCTGGTCTTTGGGTGGGCTGCATAAGCATATTCGACATAAGGGAAAGCTGTGCAATAAACGAATACTATGAATTACTCTGGTATCCGGATACTTATGATTTTGCCAGGGGCTTGGCCCTGGGCTGCCAATCCTCTCCGCGGTCATCGGCGTCGTTGGAGTAGTCCGGAGGAAGGGTTTTCCCCTTCTTGGACCCTCCAGCCTCCTCAGAGAGGGCGGCCTTCCTTTTCTTCTCTCCTCCTGCTGGAGGGGGAGAGGTCTCTTCTTCTTCCTCCTCGTCTTCATGAGAGGAAGGTGCTTCAGGACCGTCGGATGATGAATCCGACACCTCCTAGCGCCGGGCACTCTTTCGAGTCCCCATGGCCCGTTTCGTGGCCTTCTTCTCCGGCACCACATATGGCGCCGGAACCAGCAGCTTCACCAAGCGAACGTCCGCTGGGCCTTCGGGCAAAGGAGCCGGAGAGTTGATCTGTCCGGACGTCACCTCCCAATCCTGTCAAAGATAAAGGAGCTTAGATCCCGCATAGAGTCAAACTATGAAAAACTGATACCCTGTAAAAGGACAAAAATAGCTTACCGCATGAGCGTGATGCTGAGTACTGAATCCGCGATCCTCGATAGCGGATGCGGGAGCCTCGGCGCCTTTGAAAAGCATCCTCCAGGCATCTTCGTACGTCGTGTCGAAGAGCCTGTTTAGAGTTCGATGCTGTGCCGGGTCGAACTCCCACAGGTTGAAGGCCCGTCATTGACACGGGAGGATCAGGCGGATGAGCATAACCTGGACTACATTGACAAGCTTGAGCTTCTTGTCCACCAGGGTTTGGATGCACGTTTGGAGTCCGGTCAGCTCTCCTTTTTTACCCCAAGACAGGCCTGTCTTCTTCCAGGAGGTGAGCCGCATAGGGGGGCCGGATCGAAACTCAGGGGGTACGACCCATTCGGCGTCGCGCGGCTCGGTGACGTAAAACCACCATGATTGCCACCC
The DNA here is from genome assembly GCF_003073215.2 of Triticum urartu. NCBI lineage: Eukaryota > Viridiplantae > Streptophyta > Magnoliopsida > Poales > Poaceae > Triticum > Triticum urartu. The sequence goes on from NC_053025.1 coordinate 12,047,693, forward strand.
CTTCAGGGTCTCCGCAAAGGAGCCCTCGAGCCACAGGACGTTGGCCATCTTGCCAACCATGGCACCACCGCACTCCGCCTGGCTGCCGCACACCACCTTTGGCTTGACGTTGAAAGTCTTAAGCCATAGGCCGAAATGGGGGCGGATGCGGAGGAACGCCTCGCACACGACGATAAACGCCGAGATGTTGAGGACGAAGTTCGGGGCCAGATCGTGGAAATCCAGGCCGTAGTAGAACATAAGCCCCCGGACAAATGGATGCAAAGGGAAGCCCAGTCTGCGGAGGAAATGGGGGAGGAATACCACCCTCTCATGGGGCCTAGGAGTGGGGATGAGCTGCCCCTTTTCGGGAAGCCGGTGCGCGATGTCGCTAGCCAGATATCCGGCCTTCCTTAGCTTTTTGATGTGTCCCTCTGTGACGGAGGAGACCATCCACTTGCCTCCCGCTCCGGACATGACTGGAGAAGGTTGAGGTGGTAGTGCGGACCTGGGCGCTGGAGCTCGAGTGCGCAAGAATGGATAGGCAAAGGAGGAAGAAGGCGTGGGTGAAAAGGTGGATCCTTATCCCCTTATATGGATGGACGCAACTACATGTCCCCACCAGCCTGGTAAAACTCGCTTATCTTCAAGCGTCGTAATCAAAGGCGCGGTTGGGTTACCCACGCCCGTATTGATGAGAATCCCGGAATAAGGGGACACGATTTCTGCTTTGACAAGACGTGCCAAGGAAACCGCCTCGCATGACGCGCTGAGGTGGGATAATGAAACGACTCGGATAAAAGCTTGGTCGTGGTGTGTCACACTACGGAATACGTCACCAGATTAGATTTGTGTAAATATTATTCTCTCTATGGCAATATGTGGAAAACTTATTTTGTAGAGCCAGACACTATCTTTGTGTTTAAAATCTTCTATAAAGTACTTGGAGGAGGAACCCGCCTTGCAATGCCGAAGACAATCTGCGCGCCGGACTCGTCGTCATTGAAGCCTGGTTCAGGGGCTACTGAGGGAGTCCTGGATTAGGGGGTGTTCGGATAGCCGAACTATACCTTCAGCCGGACTCTTGGACTATGAAGATACAAGATTGAAGACTCCGTCCCGTGTCCGGAAGGGACTTTCCTTGGCGTGGAAGGCAAGCTTGGCGATACGGATGTTCAGATCTCCTACCATTGTAACCGACTCTATGTAACCCTAACCCTCTCCGGTGTCTATATAAACCGGGGGGTTTTAGTCCGTAGGACAACATACACATCAACAATCATACCATAGGCTAGCTTCTAGGGTTTAGCCTCTCTGATCTCGAGGTAGATCTACTCTTGTACTACCCATATCATCAATACTAATCAAGCAGGACGTAGGGTTTTACCTCCATCGAGAGGGCCCGAACCTGGGTAAAACTTCGTGTCCCTTGCCTCCTGTTACCATCCGGCCTAGACGCACAGTTCGGGACCCCCTACCTGAGATCCGCCGGTTTTGACACCGACACCTATACTTGTGGGTTATCAAGACCTTTTTCTGGCGCGCCGTTGCCGGGGAGCAATAGCGTGGGGTGAATATTCTCGTGTGTGCTTGTTTGCTTTATCACTAAGTAATTTTTTTGCTGATCTTAGTTGTTCTCTATCTTTAGTTATGGATATGGAACACGAAATACCAAAAAAATTAGGTGTACTTGCTACTCATGGAGATGGGGAACCTCCTAAAACCCTCGATGCTGGTTATGTGAAAAATATTATGTACTACTTTAATAATCCTGAGAAAACCCCATTCAATTATGTAATGGGAGTAACGTTGGATCAACAAGAATACTTTAGGGATTACCGCTTGACACAAAAAGGGAAACTATTATGGGATCAAATTCATATATTGAATTGGTATGCTAGGCTACTATGCTTGAGATATGATTATACTTGTTGCTCTAAGGTGAAGGCTCCACACCTTCCCTTTTCATGTGAATTTAATGATAATAAAACCTTAGCTTCTTATGCTAATGGTATATATGATTACTATGATGTGGAACAAATAGAAGAATTTTTTGCTTTTATGGGTGCTTATGAAATTGAATCTATATTTAAAGAGTTTCAAGATTTTGATGATTCGGTTTATAGACCTAAAAATTTAGCTATCCTTAAATATTGCTATGAGAATTATGAATACAATTACGATATTAATGCACTTATTGAGAAAGTCTCTGTTGTCCAAGAAGAGACTAATATTTTGCAGGAATCTATGGAAGAAGAAATTGATGAAACTGTGAGCTCATTGGATGAAAAAGATGAGGAGGAGAGCGAAGAACAAAAGGAGGAAGAGTGGATTAGCTACCCATGCCCACTGTCGGTGTCAAAACCGGCGGATCTCGGGTAGGGGGTCCCGAACTGTGCGTCTAGGCCGGATGGTAACAGGAGGCAAGGGACACGAAGTTTTACCCAGGTTCGGGCCCTCTCAATGGAGGTAAAACCCTACGTCCTGCTTGATTAATATTGATGATATGGGTAGTACAAGAGTAGATCTACCACGAGATCAGAGAGGCTAAACCCTAGAAGCTAGCCTATGGTATGATTGTTGATGTGTATGTTGTCCTACGGACTAAAACCCTCCGGTTTATATAGACACCGGAGAGGGTTAGGGTTACATAGAGTCGGTTACAATGGTAGGAGATCTGAACATCCGTATCGCCAAGCTTGCCTTCCACGCCAAGGAAAGTCCCTTCCGGACACGGGACGGAGTCTTCAATCTTGTATCTTCATAGTCCAGGAGTCCGGCTGAAGGTATAGTTCGGCTATCCGAACACCCCCTAATCCAGGACTCCCTCAGTAGCCCCTGAACCAGGCTTCAATGACGACGAGTCCGGCGCGCAGATTGTCTTCGGCATTGCAAGGCGGGTTCCTCCTCCAAGTACTTTATAGAAGATTTTAAACACAAAGATAGTGTCCGGCTCTGCAAAATAAGTTTTCCACATATTGCCATAGAGAGAATAATATTTACACAAATCTAATCTGCTGACGTATTCCGTAGTGCGACACACCACGGCCAAGCTTTATCCGAGTCGTTTCATTATCCCACCTCAGCGCGTCATGCGAGGCGGTTTCCTTGGCACGTCTTGTTAAAGCAGAGATCGTGTCCCCTTATTCCGGGATTCTCATCAATACGGGCGTGGGTAACCCAACCGCTTCTAGGACTCCTAGATTATAGGCAAGTCCAAACGGACACGGAGAGGACGCTTGATATTCACCCTCTTTATAAAGGGACAAGGCTTTTATTTTTCCCTCCCGTGCTCAATCAAATCCTTCCCCCACCTCAAGCTCAAACGCCCAAAGTTCAGGTCAGGTGCTCCGAACCTTCAGTCATGTCCGGATCTAGCCTTCAAGGCCGAATGGGTGCCTTCCTCCGTCACGGAAGAAGACATCAAAAAGTTGAGGGAGGCCAGATATCTGACCGCCGAGATTTTGCATCGGCTGCCTCCCGGGGCAGGCCGTCCCCTCCCCCGAACCCAACGAGAGTCGTGTTCGTCTCCCACTTCCTCCGAGGTCTAGGCCTTGCTCTGGATCCTTTCGTCAGGGGCTTGATGTTTTTACTACGGGCTAGATTTCCATGATCTAGCTCCGGACTCCTTTCTTCATATCACGACATTTATTGTCGTGTGCGAGGCCTTCCTCCGGGTTACCCCTCACTTTGGCCTATGGCTCAAGACTTTGAAGTAAAGCCGAAGATGATCGAGGGGCAACATGCGGCGTGTGGAGGTGCCTCAATACGCAAGATGACGGGAGCTGCATGGCCCAAAGGTTCCATTCCAGAGGTGTCTGAATTGTGGCAACAGGAGTGGTTCTACATCACGGCTCCTAGAAGTGCCAAGTGGGCGGCCGCCCCTTTTCCGCCCGGGCCCTCCACAACTGATGTCATGGATTAGCAGAGGATTGAGCTGGGGTCCGGCCAAGGACGTGCCTATACTGCAAAGCCGCATTCAAGATCTCTTTAATGGAGATTTCAGTTTGGTTGCGGTAACACAAGTTATGCTGGTTCGTCAAGTCCAGCCTTGCAAACGCCGGCCTCTTCGCTTGTGGGAGTTCAATCCCGAGGGACCGCGCGCCATTCAAAATTTCCTCGGCCTGACGCACGAGGAGATGTACAAGTTGTTCTTCGGACCTCAAGTGGAGTGTCCGGAAATACCGAGGACGTGGCTGAGTAGCAACCGTGCCGCCGAACAGGTAAGGCATCTTCCGACCGAGCGTACTACCTCTCCTTTGATGCGAAGTTATTTCTGAGAGTTTCGCTTTTTGACCAGGACTGGCTAACGAAGGCGAAGTTGATTCGGTGCTCGGCCCCCCTCCCTGAGGGTTTGGAAAATCCGATATTGGAAAAGATGCTCCAGACCGCACCTTGCCCGGAGCCCTTGAAGGAAAATGCGGGCGGTCGCGGGCCCCAAACGCTGGCTCTAGCCGAGGGAGCGAGCGTCTCCATGAAGGAAGACGACCAGAAGAGGAAAAGGATTGCGTCTGGGGATTCGGAAGCCGAAGCTTCCAAACGGGAGAAGAAGTCTCCCACAGAGGGTCCTACCTGGGGGTGCGGTTGCCGCACAAAGTCCGCAGGGGATCAATTCTCCCACGAGTCGTAAGTGACCCAAAATACCTTAATAGTACAGATATGTCGTCTTTTCTTCTGAGAAGATAACCACTGCATGTATCTTTGCCAGTTCAGGCCTTAGCCCCTCTCAAATGAGCTCGTCTTCGGGGGATCATCTTCCAGAGATGATGGAGAGCGAAACGCCTCCTCCGGACTCCTCCGCTCCGGAAGCGGGCGACCCTGAAGTGTCGTCGCGAAGGGCCTCCCCGAGTCCGGCGAGGCCAGAAGATAATCCCGTCGATCCCCGAAGTTCCCAGTGTCCGGCTCCCGAAGAGAGCAGACAAACGAGTCCGGCACCATCTAGTGTGTGGTCGGATGTTCTGAGGGAGTTGGTGGGGCGAGCGGCCATCTCAGATGAACACCGTGTGCTGATGAATACGGTGATGGAGAGAATCTTGTCCGCCGAAAGCGGATTGCATAAAGCTTTTATGAGTCTATTGACAGGGTTTGAGGTACGTAAAATAATGTATGATAACCCTGCACATGCTAAGTGTGCCCTGTGTAGATAGTAGCCCCTGAGACTCTGGTTGTCGTTGGGAACGACGATGATCAGAGGATCATAATCCCAGGTAGTAACCATACTGCCTCTATGAGCAGGTGATGGAAGCTCCGGTGGCTAGCTGGACTAGCAAGTTTGCCCATTTAAGACGGCAATTGGATGCGGCAGACGCCGACATCGAGCTTGTTAACAAAAGGCTTGACGAGGTGCAGGGTAAGTCTTATTATCTGGTAACGCCGCATAGTGAAGAGCAGCATGAAGCCAGTATGTTTAACATGTTATGACTGCAGATGGAGCTGCCACTGTTGAAGCCTTGCGGGCGGAACTTGCCCGAGCCAAGGAACAAGCGAAATTGGATAATGCGGCTGCTTTGAAGGCGGCCGAAGAGTTGCGAGCCGAGAAGGCCGCGCATGGCGAGAGCCGATAAGATGGCCAATATGGCCATGAATTAAAAGCCGCCGTCGACCGTTGCCGGGTTTGAAAAGGAAAACCAGGCGAAGGCATCGGACCTTGAGAAGGCTGCTGCAACGGGAAAAGACCTCCGCTCTGCTATGAGGGCAAAGAAGGAGGAGCTGCGGGAAGCCGGGGATATTGTAGCGGGAAATCCTTTATGTTGCAGAGGAAGTTCGGAGATCCACGGTATGCCCCTCTGGATCGGCTGTGGAGTTCGGAGGATGCGTATATGGATTTGGCGGCGAGCGCTGCTGATGCGGCCAAGTACTTCAAGGGTCAGACGGACCGTGAAGTGGACCAGCTGTTTTGGACACAATTCCATTCTCCCGAGCATCCACTTTCGTTGTCTGACCAACTAGCCGAATGGGCCGAACTAAATAGGTTGTCCGGACTCGCCATGAGGTCTGTTGTGGATCAGCTATGGCCGGAAAGGCTAAAACCGAACAGCTATTTTGGCTTGGTGCAGCAGTTCCTTGACGTGGTGCCGCGCATTAATGCGATGAAGAGGTCGGCGTGCATAGAGGGCGCACGAATGGCCTTTGCCCGTGTTAAAGCATACTGGGCGAGATGGATGCTACCACTGTTGCAGCGCGGGATTCGGCCATAGGTCGAAGGGCTGCTGAGCACTACTTTGAGAAGTTCTTGAGGGTGCTCGTTTGATAGAGACCCAGTGCTCAAAAAATATTATGTTTGAGTGATATGTAATCTCATTGTAAGCGAAATGCTTTTATAAATTTTCATAAGGCTACTTTTATACTTTTGCCTGAAAGTAATGATGCCTCCTGGGCGGCCGTTTATGTATACATGTGTATAACCTGAAAGATTGCAGTCGTCGGCTTCAACCCCCACGCATATAATGCGGAGGTGTTCGCAAAGACACGCGTTCACACTTAACCCAACGTCTTGGTCCTATTAAGGAGGTGATAGCGGAGCGAGCGAGGCAACCGGACTATAATGCTTTAGCACTTTCACTTAGCCATAGGAGTTTGACAGTGGGGCTACTAGATAGCCCCTGGTGGCTCCGCACTCTCCCGATCCCGGGGTGCGTACATGCCTGGCCGGAAACGGCCCTTCGTTAAGGGGGGAATTCTAACATTCCCATAGGTCATCGAGTGGTTGACCAGTCTCACGCTATATCATGACAGTCAGTTTTCGGCTTTCTCTACTGAGGTGCTCGTCCGGATGAACCAGGGCACATCGCAGTAGTTCTCCTGGTGCTACCTTAGCCGGTAAAGCGGAACGTAAGGCACCAAAACACAGGAGCCGGGCAAACCCAACATTTGACCAAAGACAATGATTCGGAGCTGATGCATATAGGCCAAACTCGCGACGCCGAACACTCCCTAAGGTATTCGGTCTTTGTGATGTATAAACCGGGCCTAAATAATGGCCTTTGTAAGAAGCCCCTTGTGTCCAGGTACGTGCATTGTTCTGGCGTGGCCACATGCCAAGACGTCAGCATCCTTCTCAACGGTGGATATGTATCAACAAGAGACAGTAAAAAAGGTTTACGCAGGGTCTTAATCTAAAAAGAATCCTTGGAGCGGGTCCCTGCTGCACGTCTGCGCCTGTGTCTCCGTTGTGCCGTATCCTGGACGGGTGTAGCACGATGATCGTCTGTAAAAGAGAGGAATTTAGGTGAAAAGGTTGTCGTGCAAAAAGATAGTTTTCTAAAGAAACCATGTGTAATTCAAGATGAGAAGAAATTGCCACTTGTCTGCGTGCGTGGAGCCCCTTGTATTGAAAAATAGGGGTGTGACCTTTATTCGGTATAAGTAGTGCGCCGGACTCGATTAGTTGTGTCTGAGGTCTTGACGACCTATTGGATGCTTTCGTTGGTCCGGGCGCCTTTAGTGTGCGGCTGCCAAGGCAGCCTCACTCTCTTCGGCGCGCAGAGATCGCTTGATACTTCCGTGCACTGAAATGATGCCTCGTGGACCGGGCATCTTGAGTGTAAGGGAGGCGTAGTGTGGTATTGCATTAAAGCGAGCGAAAGCTTCGCGTCCGAGCAGTGCTTGATAGCCACTTTGGAACGGAGCGATGTGGAAAGTTAAATGCTCGTGACGGAAGTTATCGGGGGAGCCGAATATGACTTGTATAGGAGGGAGCCCGTGCAACGAGCCCCTGGGCCTGGCGTTACTCCTTTAAAGGTAGTGTTGCTATGGCGAATTTGTGTTGGGTCTAACCCCATCCGGATTGTATCCTGATATATTAGGTTTAGGCTGCTGCCGCCGTCCATCAAGACTCGTGTGAAGTGATATCCGCCAATTACTGGGTCTAACACCAGGGCAGCCCATCCTGCGTGTCGGATACTTGCTGAGTAATCGCGATGGTCGAAAGTGATCGGTTGAGACGACCAGTGGCAGGACTTCGCGGTGATAGGCGCTTGGGTATATTTTTCTGGGAGTGCCGCATTGTTTTTTCCCTTGATCACGTGTAACACGTTTACTGTTTTGACTTCGGGTGGAAATTTCTTTTGTTCCCCCGTGTCTTGCTTGGGAGGTTCGTCCTCGTCTTCACTTGGTGTATCCTCCCCCTTGTGTACGGCGTTGAGCTTGCCGGACTGCTTGAAGACCCAACATTCTCTGTGGGTATGATTAGCAGGTTTGCCAGGGGTACTATGGATCTGACATACTTGGTCCAGAATTTTGTTGAGGCTGGACAGTTCATCCCTGGTGCCTTTAGGGAGGCGGCTTTTGGACCTGGCCGAGAGACTTTGAATCCGGCGTTTACTGCCGTGCCCTTCGTGCTGTCTTCTTTATTCCGGCGTTTGTTATTGTTGTTGCGCCGTGATTTCCCGTTTCCATCTCTAACTTCAGATGTACTGGGGTCGCTGGTGCTGCATCTGGCTAGCCAGCTGTCCTCACCCGCGCAAAAGCGGGTCATGAGGTTTGTTAATGCGGCCATTGTTCTCGGCTTATTTTGGCCGAGGTGTCTGGCGAGCCATTCGTCACGGACGCTATGCTTGAAAGCCGCCAAGGCTTCAGCATCCGGACAGTCGACAATCTGGTTCTTTTTAGTAAGAAACCTATTCCAAAGCTTTCGGGCTGACTCTCGGGGCAGCTGAGTTATATGACTCAGATCATCCGCATCCGGAGGTCGGACATAAGTCCCTTGAAAATTTGCCCGAAAGGCGTCTTCGAGCTCTTCCCAACTTCCAATGGAGCTTTCGGGGAGGCCTTTGAGCCAGTGACGAGCTGGCCCTTTGAGCTTGAGGGGTAAGTACTTGATGGCGTGGAGATCATCTCCTCGAGCCATATGGATATGAAGGATGTAGTCCTCAATCCAGACCCCCGGGTGTGTTATTCCGTCGTATGCCTCTATGTTTACGGGCTTGAATCCCTCTGGAAATTCATGGTCTAGCACCTCATCGGTGAAACACAGGGGATGTGCGGCACCCCTGTAGCTGGGTGTGCCATGTTGTTCAGACGTTTGTTGTGTTGCATTGTACGCTGGGCCGCGCCTGCGTGGTCCATAAATGGATCTTGTTGCGCCGTCCTTTGGGTGCGAGCCCACGCATGGGTCGCCTGTTGTATTGTGACCGGCGTTGTATGCCGTTCTGTGTGGATAGAGGGGTCGTATATTCGACGGGTGGCTGCTTTGATATTTGGTTGTGGGGGGTCGGAGGCCTCCTCATCGAATTCAGGTAGTAGCTTTCGCTTGGGTAGCTCTTTGAGGGGCGATTGTCGCCGTACATTGCTGCCTGTATTGAGTATTTTACTCCATCTGAATTGGAGTGTGGTTGCCGCGGGCCTTGAGCCTTCGCCTTCTGCTTTTTAAGGCTCCTCGCGGTGGCAACGAGCTTTTGCGGCATTCTGATGCTCCGTGTGCCTGTCCGGCATTTGTCCGGCCATTGTTTGGATGAACATCCGGATTGCCATTGTCCGGCCAGTGGTTTGGCCCTGCCTCCAGCGTTTGGTCTGTGTGATTGCTATTCTGTTGAGGCGGGTTGGGGCGGCGCTTGCGTCGCCGTTTACTGCTTTTCGAGGGGGAACAAGCCTGCGGTGCGTCCTTCCGCTCCCGTCGTCATCTTTTGCGTGCGTTCACCATGTATGTCATATGATGAGGGCGTTCCATGGCCCAACAGGCGCTTCTCTTTCGTCTCCTTCATCGGCGTCCATACCGTCGATGTCTTCGGAGTCGACTTCGAAGCATGTCGGTTAGGTCGTCGACAGTGGCCTACAAAGTGGGGTGGGTGGGCTTTGAATTCTTCATCGTCCGTATCCCAACTTGCTGACCGCAGTCCGGCCAGGGATCTCCTGATAAAGAGAGAGACTCAGTGTCTTCAAGATATCGCCGAAAAGCGAGTGCTGAAAGATTTCTGCGGCAGTGACTCCGTGATCGACGCCCATCGGGTTCGATGGCAGGGGTGGAAGGTTTGGGAGTCGGAGAGAGTCGGCTCCTTGGAGTCACGAGTCCCGCAGAACACGGGGCTGGTGTTCGGCTCAACCGCCGTTGGGATCGCAGACCCCGAGGCGGCATCCAACCGCCTATCCTCGATCGGCGCGGTTGGCTCCGGACTAATGGTCGGAGCCGATACGGGTGCGGCATCCAGGGCATTGTTCGGCGGCAAAGCTAGATCATGCTCGCCGTGACAGTGCGGCGCGCTCGGCAGTGGCTCGAGTCCGTCGAAGATCAAGTCCCCGCGGATGTCAGCCGTGTAGTTTAAACTTCTAAATCTGACCTGACGGCCAAGGGCGTAGCTTTCGATCTGATCTAGACGGCCAAGCGAATTGGCCCGCAGTGCGAAGCCGCCAAAGACGAAGATCTGCCCGGGGAGAAAGGTCTCACCCTGGACTGCATCGCTATTGATGATCGTCGGAGCCATCGGACCTGACGGCGACGGCACAGAGGAACTCTCAATGAAAGCACCAATGTTGGTGTCAAAACCGGCGGATCTCGGGTAGGGGGTCCCGAACTGTGCGTCTAGGCCGGATGGTAACAGGAGGCAAGGGACACGAAGTTTTACCCAGGTTCGGGCCCTCTCGATGGAGGTAAAACCCTACGTCCTCTTGATTAATATTGATGATATGGGTAGTACAAGAGTAGATCTACCACGAGATCAGAGAGGCTAAACCCTAGAAGCTAGCCTATGGTATGATTGTTGATGTGTATGTTGTCCTACGGACTAAAACCCCCCGGTTTATATAGACACCGGAGAGGGTTAGGGTTACATAGAGTCGGTTACAATGGTAGGATATCTGAACATCCGTATCTCCAAGCTTGCCTTCCACGCCAAGGAAAGTCCCTTCCGGACACGGGACGGAGTCTTCAATCTTGTATCTTCATAGTCCAGGAGTCCGGCTGAAGATATAGTTCGGCTATCCGAACACCCCCTAATCCATGACTCCCTCACCCACCTTCTAATGAGAGTAACTCTTCAACTCATACATTATTTAATTTCCCTTCGTGCTTACCGAAGGATGATTGCTATGATGATGTTATGATCCCGTTGATTCTTTGAAATATCCCTTTTTGATGATGCTTGCTATGCTTGTGGCCAAGATGCCAATATGAATTATGCTTATGGAGATGAACTTGCTATAGTTCCTTATGTTAAACATGAAATTGTTGCTATTGCACCCACGCATGATAGTCCTATTATCTTTTTGAATTCTCCCGAACTACACTATATCGGAGAAGTTTGCACTTATTAAGGATTATATTGATGGGTTGCCTTTTACCGTTGCACATGATGATTTTGATGAATATAATATGCATGTGCTTGCTGCTCCTACTTGCAATTATTATGAGAGAGGAACTATATCTCCACCTCTCTATGTTTCCAATATGATAAAATTGCAAGAAACTGTTTATACTATGCATTGGCCTTTACTTTGTGTGCATGAATTGTTCTTTTATGACATGCCGATGCATAGGAAGAGAGTTAGACTTCGTCATTACATGATATATGTTACCTTGTGCTCACTACTAAATTACAAATCATTGTTAATTAAAATTGGCTTTGATATACCTTGGGATCCGGGTGGATCCATTACTTGAGCACTATATGCCTAGCTTAATGGCTTTAAAGAAAGCGCTGCCAGGGAGACAACCTGGAAGTTTTAGAGAGTCATTTATTTCTGTTGAGTGCTTTTATATAGTTTAAAAACAACAAAAATAAAGAGGGGAACCCAAAACTTTTTCAAAAAGGAAAGCGAAAGTGAGAAAGACAAGCATTGTTGAAGTGGGAGCTAGCCTTGAACTTTGTTCATGCTCGAAACTTTGTGAATCTTGATTACAGAAACTTTTCAATAAAAATAATTATCCCCTTGTACAATTCCATTGTATTATAAAAATAATGTGCCAAGGTTTGCCTTTAGGATGTTTACATTTGCTTGATGGTTTGTACGGTGCAGGACAGAAACTTTGGCTGTAGTGCGCGATTTTACATTTTTAGCTGGAACGTCAAATGGTTCTGATTCTTTTTGCACTGTCTTCCTATACAAATTGTTTATTTTTCCTAATTTTAGAATTTTTCAAGTATGAAAGTATGGTGAATGTTCAGATTATTACAGACTGTTCTGTTTTAGACAGATTCTGTTTTTGATGCATAGTTTGCTTGTTTTGATGAAACTATCGAATTTATCAGTGGATTAAGCCATGAAAAAGTTATATTACAGTAGACACAATGCAAAAACAAAATATGAATTGGTTTTCAACAGTACTTAGAGTAGTGATTTGCTTTATTATACTAACGGATCTTACCGAGTTTTCTGTTGAAGTTTTGTGTGGATGAAGTGTTCGATGATCGAGAAGGTCTCGATGTGAGAAGAAGGAAGAGAGGCAAGAGCTCAAGCTTGGGGATGCCCGAGGCACCCCAAGTAAATATTCAAGGAGACTCAAGCATCTAAGCTTGGGGATGCCCCGGAAGGCATCCCCTCTTTCTTCAACAAGTATCGGTATGTTTTCGGATTCGTTTCGTTCATGCGATATGTGCAATCTTGGAGCGTCTTTTGCATTTAGTTTTCATTTTTCTTTTATGCACCATGCTGGTATGAGATAGTCCTTGGTTGATTTATAGAATGCTCATGCACTTCACTTATATCTTTTGAGTATGGCTTTATAGAATGCTTCATGTGCTTCACTTATATCATTTGAAGTTTGGATTGCCTGTTTCTCTTCACATAGAAAACCGCCATTTGTAGAATGCTCTTTTGCCTTCACTTATATTTGTTAGAGCGTGGGCATATCTTTTGTAGAAAGAATTAAACTCTCTTGCTTCACTTATATCTATTTAGAGAGATGACAGGAATTGGTCATTCACATGGTTAGTCATAAAATCCTACATAAAACTTGTAGATCATTGAATATGATATGTTTGATTCCTTGCAATAGTTTTGCGATATAAAGATGGTGATATTAGAGTCATGCTAGTGGGTAGTTGTGGATTGTAGAAATACTTGTGTTGAGGTTTGTGATTCCCGTAGCATGCACGTATGGTGAACCGTTATGTAACGAAGTTGGAGCATGAGGTATTTATTGATTGTCTTCCTTATGAGTGGCGGTCGGGGACGAGCGATGGTCTTTTCCTACCAATCTATCCCCCTAGGAGCATGCGCGTAGTACTTTGTTTCGATGACTAATAGATTTTTGCAATAAGTATGTGAGTTCTTTATGACTAATGTTGAGTCCATGGATTATACGCACTCTCACCCTTCCACCATTGCTAGCCTCTCTAGTACCGCGCAACTTTCGCCGGTACCATAAACCCACCATATACCTTCCTCAAAACAGCCACCATACCTACCTATCATGGCATTTCCATAGCCATTCCGAGATATATTGCCATGCAACTTTCATCATCATCATATACATGACTTGAGCATTCATTGTCATATTGCTTTGCATGATCGTAAGATAGCTAGCATGATGTTTTCATGGCTTGTCCGTTTTTTGATGTCATTGCTACGCTAGATCATTGCACATCCCGGTACACCGCCGGAGGCATTCATATAGAGTCATATCCTTGTTCTAGATATCGAGTTGTAATATTGAGTTGTAAGTAAATAAAAGTGTGATGATCATCATTATTAGAACATTGTCCCATGTGAGGTTATCAAAATAAAAGTGGCCAAAGAAGCCCTCAAAAAAAGAGCGAGGCCAAAGAAGCCTACAAAAAAACAAAAAAAACAAAAAAATGAGAGAAAAAGAGAGAAGGGGCAATGTTACTATCCTTTTACCACACTTGTGCTTCAGTGTAGCACCATGTTCTTCATATAGAGAGTCTCTTGAGTTATCACTTTCATATACTAGTGGGAATTTTCATTATAGAACTTGGCTTGTATATTCCAATGATGGGCTTCCTCAAATGCCCTAGGTCTTCATGAGCAAGCAAGTTGGATGCACACCCACTTAGTTTCAGTTAGAGCTTTCATATACTTATAGCTCTAGTGGATCCATTGCATGGCCAATCCCTACTCACTCACATTGATATCTATTTGATGGGCCATCTCCATAGCCGTTGATACACCTAGTTGATGTGAGACTATTCTTCTCCTTTTTGTCTTCTCCACCAACATTTCTATTCACCTATAGTGCCTATGTCCATGGCTCACGCTCATGTATTGCCGTGAAAATGTTGAAAAGGTTGAGACGTCAAAAGTATGAAACAATTGCTTGCTTGTCATCGGGGTTGTGCATGATGTGAGTATTTTGTGTGGTGAAGATGGAGCATAGCAGACTATATGATTTTGTAGGGATAACTTTCTTTGGCCTTGTTATTTGAAAAAGACATGATTGCTTTATTAGTAGGCTTGAAGTATTATTGTTTTTATGTCAATGATAGACTATTGCTTTGAATCACTCGTGTCTAAATTCATGCCATGATTAGCATATGATCAAGGATTATGATCTAGGGTAGCATTCCAATCAAAAAATTATCTTTTTTATCATTTACCTACTTGAGGACGAGCAGGAATTAAGCTTAGGGATGCTGATACGGCTCCGTCGTATCTATAAATTTTGATTGTTCCATGCCAATAATTCAACTTTCATATACTTTTGGCAACTCTTTATACTATTTTTGGGACTAACATATTGATCCACTGCCCAGTGCCAGTTCCTGTTTGTTGCATGTTTTTTGTTTCGCAGAATATCCATATCAAACGGAGTCCAAACGGGATAAAAACTGACGGAGATATTTTTTGGGAAGAAAAATCCACGCGAGACGGTGCCCGAGGTGGCCACGAGGCAGGGGGCGCGCCTGCCCCCCTGGGCGTGCCCCTGGCCCTCGTGGGCCACCTGTAAGGCGGTTGATGCCCTTCTTTCGCCGCAAGAAAGCTAATATCCGGATAGAGATCGTGTCAAATTTCAGCCCAATCGGAGTTACGGATCTCCGGGAATATAAGAAACGATGAAAGGGAAGAATCTGAGAACGGAGAAACAGAGAGACAGATCCAATCTCGGAGGGGCTCTCGCCCCTCCCGTGCCATGGAGGCATGGACCAGAGGGTACCCTTCTCCATCTAGGTAGGAGGTCAAGGAAGAAGAAGAAGAGGGGGGCTCTCCCCCCTCGCTTTCCGGTGGCACCGGAGTGCCACCGGGGGC
>NC_053025.1:12063809-12079808 GCF_003073215.2 Triticum urartu
AAGAGAGATAAGCGGCGGCGTCTGTCCGTTGCAAGGGTGGCTTCCAGGACCAACGCATAAGAGCCGGGAGACGGCATCACCTCTGGATGGTCGGCCCGGCTCCAGCTGATGGGCTTTTCTGACCAATGCATGTGTCCGGCGGGGTTGGCAGCGACCACGCTGACTTCCTGGTGCTCTCGGCGTTTGCTGCGCCGGTCTTCGGGCTGGCTTGTAAAGACGATGTAGGTTGCTTGCTCGTCGGGGAATTCGTCGTGCACGGCTCCGACTGCGGGCCGAGCGGCCGGAGCGGCGGGCCGGCGGCGGGCCGGCAGGCGGAGGCGGCACGAGCCCCTCGCCTTTAGAGATTCGGGTGAGCCAATGGCACTTCCGGGTTGTGTGGTTGGACGGCTTCGCGCCGCTGTGGAACTTGCACGGGGCGTCGAGAGTTTGCTCGTAGGAGAAGGCGGGCTGCCAAGCCGGCCTGCCGCCCTTGGGCTTCTTGGGCGCCGGTCGCCTTCAGGCGGCGCGTCTTCGAACTGTGGCCACCTGCCGACTGGCGGGAGGCGGCGCGGGGCCCTTGCGCTTGTGGTCGTTCGAGTGGGGGTGTCGGCCGGAATCCCCAGCCGGCGTCTTGGGCGCCGGGTTGAGTACCTTTCCGACGCGTCTACCCGAAGCTCGGTCTTCATCGAGGAGTCGGTCGGTGGCGTACTTGTCCGCTATGTCCAGAAGCTCATCGAGGGTAGTCGGCTCGTCGCAGAGGAGCTTGTGCTTGAGGAGGGTGCCTTCTCGGCATCCGGCTGTGAAGTATTCTATGGCTTGCACCTCGTGCACCCCTTCACAAGAGTTGCGGAGCTCGGCCCAACGCGTGAGGTAGTCGCGAGTGGACTCGGCGGGGCCTTGTACGCACAAGGAGAGCTGTCTGGGCTTGGGAGCCCGCTTGTAGGTGCTGGTGAAGTTGCGGATGAAGGCTTCTGTGAAATCTAGCCAGCTGTTGATGCTACGCGGCTTGAGGCTGTTGAGCCAGGTCCGCGCCGTGCCTTGCAGCATGAGGGGCACGTACTTCACGGCAACGCGCCGGTTGCCGTTGGCTATGCTAACCGCCGTGGAGTAGTCGATCAACCAATCTTCCGGCTTCACGGAGCCGTTGTACTTGGGCGTGTCTCTTGGGAGCGAGAACCCTTTGGGAAAGGGCTCGTCGCGGATGCGGGGGCCGAAACAAGGCGGGCCGACATCGTCTCTTCTTCCAACGCCAGGGATCGCGCCAGGCGGTCGATCCGATGGCGGGCGTCGTTCTCGCCGACTCCTTCGCGGCGACCTAGTCGGCCGCTGAGAGTCGGGTGCGCCACTGGCGGCGGGGTGGGATATCTCTCTCCACGGGGTCGAGGCGGAGGCGGGTTGCCCCGCCATTCCATGGCTCGGGGATGGCCGTCCGCGTCTCGCTCGATGGAGATTCGGGTCCGGCTGCGGCTGGCAGCCGGCTCTTTCTCGCGCCGCGCGCGGGGTTGCTCGTAGCGTCCGGGACGTCGCGCCGTGATCTCGGCGCGGGGGAGGGCTTCCCGCGCGGGCGTGCTTCGTGCCGCTGCGCGGCTACGTCGATCAGTTGCTGGATGCGCCGGGTCATGTGGGGGAGGTCTTCGGCCTCCAAGCCGTCCAACTCGTCTACGGCCGCCTGGGCGGCACGCAAGTTCTCGAGCGGAGTGGCATAGACCGGGCGGTCGACTCCCAGCGTGTCGGCGATGACGGCGCCGCGTTGCTTGACAAGGCCGGCCCGGCTTGGCCCGCCCGGGGCCGGCGTGCCGAAGGCGGCGCGGTCAGCTTCGCGTAGGCCTCAGTGAGGCGTCTTACGGAAGCCAGCCTCCGGCCCTCTGCGAGGAGGGCGAGGCGGCGTGCCTCCAGTGCTTCGTCGTCGGCATCAGCCGGGAGGGGGGTGGACAAGTCGTGGGCCGCCGCGTGCGGGGCGTCGTGGGCGCTCTCGTCGGCCGGGCCGCCGTGGCCGACAACCATCACTTCGGTGGTGACAGCATCGCAGCCGTCGGCTCGAGGAAGCGGGTCGTTGTAGATCGTGACGTTGGTGGGGAAGGTGTCGTAGGAGGCCGTGTCGGAGTCGACAGGCATCGGGTCGGTGGAGCCAACCGACTCCAGATCCGCAGCGGGCTCGCTGGAGACATGGAGCTGGCCGAGAAGGTTGGCGAGGTGGTCGGTGCCCGCATCGGAGGCGAGCTCGTCGGAGATGAGGGTTTCGTCGAGGAGATCGGCGAGGCTGCTCGCCGCGCAGATGCTGGTGACGCCTTGCAGCGCGTCGTGGCAAGCGCCATCGGGCGTGCCGGGCTGGCTACGCTCGGGGGAGGAAAGGGTTCCCGTCCAGAACAGGTCTCCGGACGACGGTGCACCTGGCCCCACGGTGGGCGCCAAATGTCGGGTGGTAGGTGCGACATATGCCAACGGGTGGCTTATCATTGTGGGAGCCAGTAAGACATCGCCGGTGCCTGGAAACGGGATAAGGCGAAGACATGCACGCCGGCGGATCTTACCCAGCTTCGGGGCTCTCCGTGGAGATAACACCCCTACTGCTGCTCTGCGGGGTCTCCGCATGATCACTAGATGAACAAGTAGCTACACAATGCTCCTTGAGCTGTTTGGTGGGAGGAGGAAGAAGGGCACGGCTAGCCTGCTTCCCTCCTTGTGTGGTGTCTAAGACTAGCAGGGGGTCGAACCCTTTGCATGGGTGCCCCGGGGGGTTTATATAGGCCTACCCCCCGGGGGTACAATGGTAATCCGACTGGGCGCGGGGCCCAGCCGTCTGTGACTGCGCTCGCCGGCTTCTGCGCCGGCTGCTGGGGCCCGCCGACTGGTGGGTCCCGCCGGCTGCCGGCCCCTTGGTCGACAGGCAGGCCCCACTGTCCAGGGCCTGGTCGGCGGCTGGTTACTGTGGCTCCATCTTGGTGACGTGGGCTTCGTCGTGGTAGGCGCGGCTACAGTGCCGCCGCCGTCAGGCGATCGCTGTAGCCTCACCGCGTCTTGTCTCCTTAATGGGGCGTCTCTTCGAGGGAGGCGGCAAGCCGGCTGCGGGGAGCCGGCTCTGTCTTGGGCCGACTGGTTGGAGGCGTGGCCGCCTTCGGGCGTCTCTCTGCCCGAAGGGGCCCACCATCTGTGGGCCACGCTGGCGGCCCGTCGTGGGTGACACCAGGTCAACATGGCAACAGTGCCGCGCCGGACGGGTCATGCCTACTCCGTACGGCGCACTGTGCCAGGCGTGCTCCGGGATTCGGGGGTGGCAGGCTTCACTGTAGCCACGCCCCGTCGCACCACCGTTAGGTGGGTGCAAACTTTGAGGGTACGGTCTCGACCGCTTTATGGGAGCCGGCTTCTTGGAGTCGGCCTCCTCATGGCCGGCTTCTTGGAGTCGGCATCTTGGATCCGGCTTCTTCGAGTTGGCCTCCCATGGTTTTCTTCATGAGGGGTAAAGTTGGGCCGCCTTCTTCGAGCTGGCCTGGGTGACAGTCAGCAAGGGGAAGGCGGCCCCATGTCTTGGATTCCTGAGAGCCGGACGGGCTCGTAATTTTTTCAGAAGGGCCAGGGAAAGCCCGCTAGGCTACCCATGGCTATTTACTCCGACAGGTGGGGCCGCATTGCTACGCCTGCTCGGAACGTGCCAGGCGGTCTTGTTGTAGGTTACTCCGGGCGCGCTTGACGGTCGGACGTTTAATGGCCGGACTGGAGAACTGCCTGGAGAGGCTGCTTTGTACTTCCGCTGCAAGGGCCGCCGTGTGCTCCTCCGTTCGGAGGGAGCGTTCGGTGTTTCCATTGACCGTAATTACTCCACGAGGGCCTGGCATCTTGAGCTTAGGTATGCGTAGTGCGGTACCGCATTGAATTTGGCGAATGCGGTTCGTCCGAGCAGTGCATGATAGCCACTGCGGAATGGGACTATGTCGAAGCAATTCCTCGCTTCGGAAATTATCCGGGGATCCGAAGACCACTTCAAGTGTGACTGAGCCTGTACAGTTGGCCTCTACACCTGGTATTACGCCTTTAAAGGTCGTTTTGGTGGGCTTAATCCTCGAGGGATCTATGCCCATTTTCCGCACTGTATCCTGGTAAAGCAGGTTCAGGCTGCTGCCGCCGTCCATAAGGACTCTAGTGAGATGAAATCCGTCAATAATTGGGTCTAGAACCAATGCGGCGAATCCGCCATGACGGATGCTAGTGGGATGGTCTCTTCGATCAAAGGTGATCGGGCAGGAGGACCATGGGTTGAACTTTGGGGCGACTGGCTCTACCGCGTATACGTCCCTTAACGCGCGCTTCCGCTCCCTTTTGGGACGTGGGTGGCGTATATCATGTTCACCGTCCGCACTTGTGGGGGAAAACCCTTCTGTCCATTGTTGTTCGGCGGCCGGGGCTCCTCGTCGTCATCGCTATGCAGCCCCTTGTCTTCATTGTCGGCGCTTAACTTGCCTGCCTGCTTGAACACCCAACAATCCCTGTTGGTGTGATTGGCCGGCTTTTCGGGGGTGCCATGTATTTGGCACAAGCGGTCGAGTATTCGGTCCAAGCTGGACGGGCCCCTAGGATTCCTTTTGAATGGCTTTTTCCGCTGACCGGATTTAGAGCCTCTGAATCCGGCATTAACTGCCGTATCCTCAGCATTGTCGCCGTTAATGCGGCGCTTCTGCTTGTTGCACGCGACCTGCCACTAATGTCCCTGGTGTCCGAACTACCAGGGTTCTTGGTCATATTGTTGCTAGAGCAAGCCAGCTGTCTTCTCCCGCGCAAAAGCGGGTCATGAGTGTCGTGAGTGCTGCCATAGATTTTCGGCTTTTCCTGTCCAAGGTGCCGGGCCAGCCACTCGTCACGGATATTGTGCTTGAAGGCTGCTAGGGCCTCAGCGTCCGGACAGTCGACTATTTGATTTTTCTTTGTTAGGAACCGTGTCCAGAATTGCCTGGCCGATTCCTCTGGCTGCTGAATTACGTGACTTAGGTCATCGGCGTCTGGGGGTCGCACATAAGTGCCCTGGAAATTGTCGAGGAATGCGGCTTCCAGGTCCTCCCAACAACTGATTGATCCTGTTGGCAAGCTGTTGAGCCAATGCCGAGCTGGTCCTTTAAGCTTGAGTGGGAGGTATTTGATGGCGTGAAATCGTCGCCGCGGGCCATGTGGATATGAAGGAGATAATCCTCGATCCATACCGCAGGATCTGTTGTGCCATCATATGATTCGATGTTTACGGGTTTGAAACCCTCGGGGATTTGATGATCCATTATTTCGTCTGTAAAGCACAGTGGGTGTGCGGCGCCTCTGTACTGGGCGATATCATGACGTAGCTCCAATGAGCTTTGTCTACTGTGTTCGGCCCTGCCGAATTTGTGGCCGGCGTGACGGTTACCGTCTCGAGCCGTGGGGTGCCCACGCGATCCGTAGATCGATCGTGTTTGCCTTGCCTTGTCCTCCAACATGTCTCGTAAGTCCGGCGCATATTCCCGTGCCTTGGTACGGGGTGCGGCTTGAGTGGAGGGCCGGGAGGCCTCTCTGTCGCGGCCACGAGGTGGCCGTTCGGCCGCATCAAGTGCTTCCTCCTCTAATTGGGGTAGCAACCTGCGCTTTGGGTAACTCTTGGAGGGGCGTTCGAGTTTATGCTCTTCGGCCGCAAGGACTTCGGTCCATCTGTCAACCAGCAAATCTTGATCAGCTCGGAGCTGTTGCTGTTTTTTCTTGAGGCTTCTTGCCGTGGCCATAAGCCTGCGTTGGAAACTTTTGCTCGAACGGGATCCTCTGGCACGACGAATTCGTCGTCGTCGAGGCTTGCCTCGTCTTCGGAGGGAGGCATATAATTATCGTCCTCGACCTCTCTGTCTGCCGCTCTCTCATGAGGGCTGGTTTCTCCATCCTCCTGTGCTAAATCTTGCTGGAGGGGGTTTTCTTCGGCACTCTCCGGAGTATTATTATCTCCCGTGCTGGAATCACCGTTTTTGTGTTGGCGGGATTTTGAGCGGCGCCGCTGACGCCGGCGCTTGGGCTGTTTCTTGGAGGGGTCATCCTCCGCTGTTCCATCGCCCTCTCTCCCTTTTGGGGTGTCCACCATGTATATGTCATATGACGAGGTGGCTTTCCAGGGCCTAGTAGGCGCTGGTTCTTCATCATCTCCTTCATCGGCGTCCATACCGTCGATGTCTTCGGAGTCGAAGTCGAGCATGTCGGTTAAGTCGTCGACAGTGGCTACAAAGTGGGTGGTGGGTGGGTTTTGAATTTCTTCATCGTCCGTACCCCAACCTTGCTGACCGTAGTCCGGCCAGGGCTCTCCTGATAAAGAGAGAGACTTCAGTGACTTCAGGATATCGCCGAAAGGCGAGTGCTGAAAGATCGTCCGCGGCCGTGAACTCCATGATCGGCGCCCAATCGGATTCGATCGGCAGGGGCGCGGAGGGTTCGGAGTCCGGAGAAGAATCCGGCTCCGGAGTCACGAGTCTCGCAGAGTACGGGGCTGGTGTTCGGCTCAATCGCCGTTGGGATCACAGCCCCCGAGGTGGCGTCCAACCGCCCATCCTCGATCGGCGCGGTTGGCTCCGAACTAAGGGTCGAGCCGATGCGGGTGCAGCCTCCAGGGCACTGTTCGGCGGCAGAGATAGATCATGCTCGTCGTGATAGTGCGGCGCGCTCGGCGGTGGTTCGAGTCGTCGAAGATCAAGTCCCCGCGGATGTCAGCCGTGTAGTTTAAATTTCCGAATTTGACATGACGGCCAGGGGCATAGCTTTCGATCTGCTCTAGATGGCCAAGTGAATTGGCCCGCAATGCGAAGCCGCCAAAGACGAAGATCTGTCCGGGGAGGAAGGTCTCACCCTGGACTGCATCGCCGTTGATGATCGTAGGAGCCATCGGGCCTGACGGCGACGGCACAAAGGAACTCTCAATGAAAGCACCAATGTCGGTGTCAAAACCGGCGGATCTCCGGTAGGGGGTCCCGAACTGTGCGTCTAGGCCGGATGGTAACAGGAGGCAAGGGACACGAAGTTTTATCCAGGTTCGGGCCCTCTCGATGGAGGTAAAACCCTACGTCCTGCTTGATTAATATTGATGATATGGGTAGTACAAGAGTAGATCTACCACGAGATTAGAGAGGCTAAACCCTAGAAGCTAGCCTATGGTATGATTGTTGATGTGTATGTTGTCCTACGGACTAAAACCCTCCGGTTTATATAGACACCGGAGAGGGTTAGGGTTACATAGAGTCAGTTACAATGGTAGGAGATCTGAACATCCGTATCGCCAAGCTTGCCTTCCACACCAAGGAAAGTCCCTTCCGGACACGGGACGGAGTCTTCAATCTTGTATCTTCATAGTCCAGGAGTCCGGCTTGAAGGTATAGTTCGGCTATCCGAACACCCCCTAATCCAGGACTCCCTCAGTGACCCTGTGAAGCTAGCTAGGATGTCGGAGATACAATCTTGGTTTGACAACAAGGACCAACTAGTGGCGACGGCGACATCCATGGCCAAATATCTGCAACAGAGCAAAAAGGCGGCGATACTCCCGATGGGAGTCGCGCGGGAGTACATAGAGCTGCTCCTCTGGGCCATGGAGCAAACAGATTCACCGAATCTGATCGTGAGGGAGCGGTGGTGGGAGTATCGATCCTAGATGGAGCATCCACCAGAGATTGAAGGATCGAGCATCTACAGGGTGTCATTTGTGAGGGTGTCGTGTGAGAGCGAGCCGGTGGAGTCTTCGTCGATCAAACCCAACTTCAAGAGAACAAAAGCAGTTGGCCCAATGACGCTTCCCCTCCATCTTCTCCCTCACCGTTGACATCATCTCACGGGGTGGCTGTCTGCCACTAAGGAATAGGAGGTGACTGCCCCCCAGCCCAATAGTTGGGCAGTTTGTGAATTTTCAGGAGGACCTTAGGGTTGTCAATATTTGCAGGTTGTGAATTGTGTTTTGTGTTGTGTATTTTGAGAGTACTTTCAGATATGAATGTCTTTTGAATTTCATATTTGCAGTATTGAGCATATGAAGTATTTTATGAATTCTAGAGATCTCTTTTTAGCACTTAAAAAATGTAGTTTCATGGGAGTATGAAAGTGCAGACAATGTGATTCTCAGAGAAGAAACTGCAAGTTTCAGTTTCAGATAAAAACTACAAGTTCAATTTCAGTTAAGAAACTGTAACTTTCAGAGGCAGAGCATTTATATTAACACGGCCTTTTCAAATAGGGATAACATCATGTTGGAAGTTTTATTCATGGTTGAAAATGGAACTGACAGCTAGTTAAAATCATGCTGATCAACATTCATGCATAGCACATCTTCATATGATGCACAGTAAAAAAGATATGCTATTTTCAAAATGTCCACACAATGTTGAGTGTGCGAAAAAGAGAGAAAACGAAGGACAAAGTTTTGGCAAGTGTTGGACATGGTGTGCGTAGATGACAATGGGGACCCACATGTCCATAATGGCAGAGGCAAAAAAATTGGAGATATTTTCCCTGCATCAGGTGGAATCGAACCCCGGCGGAACAGCTGTCGGGTAGTGTCACTTGGACACTGGGCTAGTTCAATACTTTTGTTACAAATAAGGCACTGCCTCAGGTGGTCCGATCTCCTCATGCGCCTTTCTGCGCTCGCCGCGGTGCTGATACGTCTCCGTCGTATCTACTTTTCCAAACACTTTTGCCCTTGTTTTGGACTCTAACTTGCATGATTTGAATGGAACTAACCAGGACTGATGCTGTTTTCAGCAGAATTACCATGGTGTTATTTATGTGCAGAAACAAACATTCTCGGAATGACCTGAAACTTCACGGAGCAACTTTTCAGAAAATATGAAAAATACCTGCAAAAGATGAAGGCCAGGGGGCCCACCACCTCTCCACGAGGGTGGGGGCGCGCCCCCTACCTCGTGGGCCCCCTGTTGCCTCTCCGACTCCAACTCCAACTCCATATATTGTGTTTCGGGGAGAAAAAAATCAGAGAGAAGAAATCATCGCGTTTTACGATACGGAGCCGCCGCCAAGCCCTAAAACCTCTCGGGAGGGCTGATCTGGAGTCCGTTCGGGGCTCCGGAGAGGGGAATCCGTCGCCATCGTCATCATCAACCATCCTCCATCACCAATTTCATGATGCTCACCGCCGTGCATGAGTAATTCCATCGTAGGCTTGCTGGACGGTGATGGGTTGGATGGGATCTATCATGTAATCGAGTTAGTTTTGTTAGGGTTTGATCCCTAGTGTCCACTATGTTCTGAGATTGATGTTGCTATGACTTTGCTATGCTTAATGCTTGTCACTAGGGCCCGAGTGCCATGATTTCAGATCTGAACCTATTATGTTTTCATCAATATATGAGTGTTCTTGATCCTATCTTGCAAGTCTATAGTCACCTATTATGTGTTATGATCCGTTAACCCCGAAGTGACAATAATCGGGATACTTACCGGTGATGACCGTAGTTTGAGGAGTTCATGTATTCACTATGTGTTAATGCTTTGTTCCGGTTCTCTATTAAAAGGAGGCCTTAATATCCCTTAGTTTCCGTAAGGACCCCGCTGCCACGGGAGGGTAGGACAAAAGATGTCATGCAAGTTCTTTTCCATAAGCACGTATGACTATATTCGGAATACATGCCTACATATATCAATGAACTGGAGCTAGTTCTGTGTCACCCTAGGTTATGACTGTTACATGATGAACCGCATCCGGCATAATTCTCCATCACCGATCCATTGCCTACGAGCTTTCCATATATTGTTCTTCGCTTATTTACTTTTCCGTTGCTATTGCTATCATCACTACAAAATACCAAAAACACTACTTTTACTACTGTTACCTTTTGCTACCGTTACCACTACTATCATATTACTTTGCTACTAAATACTTTGCTGCAGATACTAAGTTTCCAGGTGTGGTTGAATTGACAACTCAGCTGCTAATACTTGAGAATATTCTTTGGCTCCCCTTGTGTCGAATCAATAAATTTGGGTTGAATACTCTACCCTCGAAAACTGTTGCGATCCCCTATACTTGTGGGTTATCAAGACTATTTTCTGGCGCCGTTGCCGGGGAGCATAGCTCTATTCTTTGAGTCACTTGGGATATATATCTGCTTATCATTATGAAGAACTTGAGAGATCCAAAAACCAAGATCTATCCCTCAACTACGAGGGGAGGTAAGGAACTGCCATCTAGCTCTGCACTTGATTCACCTTCTGTTTGAGTAAGCTTGCGACACCTACACCTGCTTCTGCTATTCGTTCTGATATGTCGCATGTTATTGATGATGCCACTTCTGCTATGCATGATACTTATGATGAAACTACCTCTATGCCTGATACTACTGTGCCACTTAGTGATTTTCTTGATGAACAACTTGCTAGGGCTAGAGAGATTGAAAATATTGAATCTGATGATACTGATGAAAGTGATGATGAAGAATCACTTGTTATTCCTAAGGGTTATGTTTTTGATCAAGAAGCTTCTTTAGCTATTTTAGCTTGCAAAAATAGAAATGAACTCAAAAGGTTATTAGCTAAATGGAGTAAGCAATCTCTAAATGCTAGAATGAAACCTGACCCTGCTTTTGCTACTTCACCTATCTTTGTTACTGATAAGGATTATGAATTCTCTGTTGATCCTGATATAATTACTTTGGTTGAATCTGATCCTTTTCATGGTTATGAATCTGAAACTGTTGTGGCACATCTTACTAAATTGAATGATATAGCCACCCTGTTCACTAAAGATGAGAGAACTCGTTACTTTTACATCCTTAAAATATTTCCGTTCTCATTAAAGGGTGATGCTAAGATATGGTTTAATTCTCTTGATCCTGGTTGTGTGCGTAGTCCCCAGGATATGATTTATTACTTCTCTGCTAAATATTTCCCTGCTCATAAGAAACAAGCTGCTTTAAGGGATATATATAATTTTGTGCAAATTGAAGAAGAGAGTCTCCCACAAGCTTGGGGGAGGCTTCTCCAATTACTTAATGCTTTGCCTGATCATCCTCTTAAGAAAAATGAAATACTTGATATCTTTTATAATGGACTAACCGATGCCTCCAGAGATTACCTGATAGTTGTGCTGGTTCTGTTTTCAGGGAAAGAACACCGGATGAAGCTGAAATTCTATTGAATAATATGTTGACAAATGAAAATAATTGGACACCTCCGGAGCCAATTCCTGAGCCTATTCCTAAACCAACTCCGAAGAAGAGGGGTATTCTATTTCTCAGTCCTGAAGATATGCAAGAGGCAAAGAAATCTATGAAAGAAAAGGTATTAAAGCTGAAGATGTTAAGAATTTACCTCCTATTGAAGAAATACATGGTCTTAATTTACCGCCTGTTGAAGAAACATATAATCCAAATCCTTCTCCTATTGAAGAAACTCATGGTCTTGATAACCCGACACAGGTAGTAAAGGTAAATTCTCTCTATAGATATGATAAAGCTGAAATCCCATTTACTAAATTTGCTAGCCCATGCTTAGATGAGTTTGATAAATTTATGGCTAAGCAAGAAGACTTTAATGCTTATTTTGGTAGACAATTGAAATACAATTCAAATATGCTTGAACACTTGGGTGATTATATGGCTAATGTTAAAGGTGAACTTAAACTTATTAGTAAACATGCTTCTATGGTTACCACTCAAGTAGAACAAGTACTTAAAGCTCAAAATGATTTGCTCAATGAATTGAATAGTAAAGATAATGATAATGCTGTTAGAGTGGCTACTAGAACTGGTAGAATGACTCAGGAACCTTTGTATCCTGAAGGCCACCCTAAGAGAATTGAGCAAGATTCTCAGAGAAATAATATAGATGCACCTAGTCCTTCTAAAAGGAAGAAAGAAAAATGATAGGACTTTGCATGCTTCTAGTGAACCTGTTATTGAACACCTGAGAATCCAAATGATATTTCTATTTCTGATGCTGAAACTCAATCTGGTAATGAACCTGAAACTAGTGATAATGCTAATAATAATGTTCATGATGATGCTCAACCTAGTAATGATAATGATATAGAAATTGAACCTGTTGTTGATCTTGATAACCCACAATCAAAGAATCAACGTTATGATAAAAAAGACTTTGTTGCTAGGAAACATGGTAAAGAAAGAGAACCATGGGTTCAGAAACCCATGCCTTTTCCTCCCAAACCATCCAAGAAAAAGGATGATGAGGATTTTGAGCGCTTTGCTGAAATGATTAGACCTATCTTTTTGCGTATGCGATTAACTGATATGCTCAAAACCAATCCTTATGCTAAGTACATGAAAGATATTATTACAAATAAAAGAAAGATACCGGAAGCTGAAATTTCCACCATGCTTGCTAATTATACTTTTAAGGGTGGAATACCAAAGAAACTTGGAGATCCAGGAGTACCCACTATACCATGCTCCATTAAAAGAAACTATGTTAAAACTGCTTTATGTGATCTTGGAGCCGGTGTTAGTGTTATGCCTCTCTCTTTATATCGTAGACTTGATTTGAATAAGTTGACACCTACTGAAATATCTTTGCAAATGGCTGATAAATCAACTGCTATACATGTCGGTATTTGTGAGGATGTGCCTGTTGTAGTTGCAAACGTTACTATTTTAACGGACTTTGTTATTCTTGATATTCCCGAGGACGATAGTATGTCTATTATTCTTGGAAGACCCTTTTTGAATACTGCAGGGGCTGTTATTGATTGCACTAAAGGCAATGTCACTTTTCATGTTAATGGTAATGAGCACACGGTACACTTTCCGAGGAAACAACCTCAAGTTCATAGTATCAACTCTATTGGAAAAATTCCATCGATTATATTTGGAGGTTTTGAATTTCCTCTTCCTACTGTCAAGAAGAAATATGATATTCTTATTATTGGGGATGTGCATATCCCCGTTGAGGTAACATAGTGTTATTCAAAATTTCTCCGGTTCCATGTTATTCGGAATGAGTTCGTTAACAAGACTTGATCAACCTTGTTAGTGGATTCCTTTTGATGAGCATGAGATGGATGAAACTAGAAGGCACAACCTTCTGTACCCACTTTTACTTTCTGTTATTTATATTAAATAAAAAAATAAATATTTTTCTGTCTGTTATCTGATTATCCGTGCAATATAAAAATACCTCGAAAATAAAAGTTCTCCAAATGCCCTGAAAAATTTAAATATGATTTTTTCTAGAAATATTTGGCACTGAGAACACAGCAGGGGGGTCAACCACCTGCCCACGAGGGTGGAGGCGCGCCCTACCCCCTGGGCGCGCCCCCTGCCTCGTGGGCCCACGGTGGCCCTCCTCCACTTATCCTTTCACCCATACACTCTCTTTCCTCCCACAAACACGAATATCCAGCTCAAGCAGAGTCCAAGCTCATCTTGCTGCCATTTTCGATCTCCTTGCTCAAAGCACCTCTCACAAAACTGCTTGGGGAGATTGTTCCTTGGTATGTGACTCCTCCATTGGTCCAATTAGTTTTTGTTCTAGTGCTTTATTCATTGCAAATTTTTGCTGCTTAGGTGACCCTGTTCTTGAGCTTGCATGTCAAATTTATATGGTCAAAAGTAGTTTTGATGCATGATATAGGCCTCTAGGCACTTGTAGGAGTAGTTGCTATCAATATTATTGAGTTTGGTTTACTTTTATTTTGAAGTTACTAAAAAATTTCAGAATTTTTCAGAGGAAAAATATGCTTAGGAAAATGTTCCAAGGTGGTTCTTCAAGGAAGCAAGGACCCAGGCTTGCAATGCGTGATGCTGATGATGAGCCACCAAGAGACGCTCCAGTGCGTCCTTGTGAATGGCCTTCTGAGAACTTTATGGATCGAGCGGGAATTAAGGAAGAATTCAATGCATATTTGCGTAACGCTGATCTTGTGAGCTTCGAGGAAGAGAAGTGCAGCCAGTATCACAACCTCACCAGTACCTTTGTGAGGAGGTTTGAATTTTCAACTTCACGTAATTCTCCAACTGTCCTGTTTGATCTTTATGATAAATTCTTACACTATGGACTTAGAGGATTTTACCACTGCATTGCAAACTTCCACAATGGGGTAGTATAAGGGATCCTCGCAAATCTGAATTTAGAGATTTTCTTGCTAGCATAACTGTGGGAGAATCTAGAGATATTACACAAGCTACCATAGGGAGCATTCACTTTCCTGCTATACATTATTTTGCTCTCTTCATAGGTAGATGCACAATGGTAAAGATGAGGCATGTCACATGTGTGTCCCCGATCTCAGTATTCTTAGGAGTGCTGTGTTAGGAGACCAATCTTATAATTTGGGAGCCATTGTTGCACGTAGGTTGCATCTTAATAGATTTAATGGAGATTTCTTTGGAGGAATTTATGCAACCCGCATAGCTAATTTTCTTGGTGTAGCCATACGCGAAGATGATATTGAATTACCACCTGCTTACCTAGACTTTAATGCTATGGTTCACCACCAGTTTGTTCGAGAGGAATGAATCACCTCTCCAGTATCGACTAATCTTTGACAGACGTCGTGCTGTCCATATTACTCTCCCTGCTCCTGCCTTCTTTGATCATCAGGCAAGGAAGATATACTATTACCAGAGAGGAGGCAGATGAGTACGAGAGGAGAGCGGAGGCCGCTCGTCGCCACGCTGCAGCTCAGCAGGCGATAGCCGCTGCATCGCAGTACGACCCCAACTACTATTATGGATATCCGCCAGGCCAGCCGTGGCCATAGACCAACTTAGGCCAAAAGCCTAAGCTTGGGGGAGTACATATTTCCACCGACATTACATTTATGTTCACACACTCATTGCTAGATGTCGGTGCTCATACTTTTTCATTGTATCATCCATGCTAGTTTATTTTCCTTTTTATGCTTTCTTCTTGTGTGTTTAATAAACCTTAAGAAAAACCAAAAAAAATAGTTGTAGCTTTTAATTAGTTTACTTTCCATGCTTGTAGTAGTAATTAAAAAGAAAACCCAAAAAGATTTCCTGTTCTTCTTTTGCTTGTTGGGAGCTTTCCCGTGTAAATAGTTTTATTTCTTTTCTTTTCTTTGGGGGTCGATAGGAGAAGACCATAATTAAATTGTTGAAGTGGCTCTTATATGCATTATTGTTGATCTGACAAAAGAGCCCATATTGCCTTGTCTTCTCCTGTTTATTGAATGCTGCAGATTCCAGCTTAGTCCAATGCACGTGCACTATTATTATTATTCACATCATTCGATCGTGCAAGTGAAAGGCAATTATGACGATATATGATGGACTGACTGAGATGAGAAAAGCTGGTATGAACTCGACCTCTTTTGTTTTTGTAAATATGATTAGTTCATCGTTCCTGATTCAGCCTATTATGAATAAACATGTTTGCAATGACAAACTAGAGATCATAGTTTCTTGTGCCATGCTTGATTAGCTATGAGTTATAATGGTTTACCTTGCGTGCCAACATGCTATTAAAATGGTTTGTGATGTGGTATGATAGGGTGGTATCCTCCTCTGAATGATTTAAGTGACTTGACTTGCGCAGCATGTTCACGCATGTAGTTGAAACAAAATCAACATAGCCTTCATGATATTTATGTTCATGGTGGATTATATCCTACTCATGCTTGCATTCGGTGTTGATTAATTTTAATGCATGTTCATGACTGTTGTCGCTCTCTAGCTGGTCGCTTCCCAGTCTTTTGCTAGCCTTCACCTGTACTAAGCGGGAATACTGCTTGTGCATCCAATCCCTTAAACCCCAAAGTTATTCCACATGAGTCCACTATACCTACCTATATACGGTATCTACCTGCCGTTCCAAGTAAATTTGTATGTGCCAAACTCTAAACCTTCAAATAAATATCCTGTTTTGTATGCTCGAATAGCTCATGTATCAACTAGGGCTGTCTGTATCTTCCATGTTAGGCGGGTTATTCTCAAGAGGAGTGGACTCCGCTCCTCACTCACGAGATAAATGGCTGGTCACCGGGATGCCCAGTCCCATGCTTTATGCAAACTAAATCAAAATAATTGCAAACAAAACTCCCCCTGG
>NC_053025.1:12080808-12142646 GCF_003073215.2 Triticum urartu
GAAGAAGAAGAAGAAGAAAGAGGAGAGGAGGAGAAGAAGAAAAGGAAAAAAGAGACCCCCACCCCGACCCGACACAGACACCCGATCGACACCCCGACACCTCGGCGCGACACCCCGACCCCGACCCCCGACCCCCGATACCCTAACACCACACCCCGACCCCGACCCTGACCCCCGACCAACCGACACCCTGACACCACACCCGACCCACACCCCGACCCCGACCCCGACACCCTAACACCCTGACCCCGACACGACACCCCGGCACGACACCCCGACAACCTGACACCACGCACCGACCCTGACCCCGACCACCGACACCTTGACACCACACTGCTACCTCTTGAGCACTGCGTTGGTTTTCCCCGAAGAGGAAGGGATGATGCAGCAAAGTAGCGTAAGTATTTCCCTCAGCTTTTGAGAACCAAGGTAACAATCCAGTAGGAGGCTACGCGCGAGTCCCTTGTACCTGCACAAAACAAATAAATCCTCGAAACCAACGCGATAAGGGGTTGTCAATCCCTACACGGCCACTTACGAGAGTGAGATCTGATACATATGATAAGATAATATTTTTGTTATTTTTATGATAAAGATGCAAAGTAAAATAAAAGCAAAGTAAAAAAGAAAAGGAAATTACTAAGTATTGGAAGATTAATATGATTAAGATAGACCCGGGGGCCATAGGTTTCACTAGTGGCTTCTCTCAAGAGTATAAGTATTCTACGGTGGGTGAACAAATTACTGTTGAGCAATTGACAGAATTGAGCATAGTTATCAGAATATCTAGGTATGATCATGTATATAGGCATCACGTCCGAGACAAGTAGACCGACTCGTGCCTGCATCTACTACTATTACTCCACTCATCGACCGCTATCCAGCATGCATCTAGAGTATTAAGTCAATGAAAACAGAGTAACGCCTTAAGCAAATGACATGATGTAGAGGGATAAACTCATGCAATATGATGAAAACCCCATATTGTTATCCTCGATGGCAACAATACAATACGTGCCTTGCTGCCCCTACTATCACTAGGAAAGGACACCGCAAGATCGAACCCAAAGCTAAGCACTTCTCCCATTGCAAGAAAGATCAATTTAGTAGGCCAAACCAAACTGATAATTCGAAGAGACTTGCAAATATAACCAATCATACATAAAAGAATTCAGAGAAGATCCAAATATTGTTCATAGATAGACTTGATCATAAACCCACAGTTCATTGGTTTCAACAAACACACCGCAAAAAGAAGATTACATCGAATAGATCTCCACAAGAGAGGGGGAGAACATTGTATTGAGATCCAAAAAGAGAGAAGAAGCCATCTAGCTAATAACTATGGACCCGTAGGTCTGAGGTAAACTAGTCACACTTCATCGAAGGGGCTATGGTGATGATGTAGAAGCCCTCCGTGATCGATGGCCCCTCCGGCGGAGCTCCGGAACAGGCCCCAAGATGGGATCTCGTGAATACAAAAAGTTGCATTGGTGGAATTAGGGTTTTGGCTCAGTAACTGATCGTTTGGGGGTACATAGGTATATATAGGAGGAAGGAGTACGTCGGTGGAGCAACAGGGGGCCCATGAGGGTGGAGGGCGCGCCTGGGAGGGGGGGGGGGGGGGGGGGGGGGGGGGGGGGGGTAGGCGCACAGCCTACCTTGGGGCCTCCTCTTTTGTGTCTTGACGTAGGATCCAAGTCTCCTGGGTCTTGTTCGTGGAGAAAATCACATTCCCGAAGGTTTCATTCCGTTTGGACTCTGTTTGATATTCCTTTTCTTCGAAACCCTAAAACAGGCAAAAACAGCAATTCTGGGCTGGGCCTCCGGTTAATAGGTTAGTCCCAAAAAAAATAAAAGTGGATAATAAAGCCCAATAATGTGCAAAACAGTAGATAATATAGCATGGAGCAATCAAAATTATAGATACGTTGGAGACGTATCAATGATGCCTATGATGATAGTACTTCTTTGCTTGATTATACTATGCCACTGGGTGAATTTCTTGATGAACAACTTGTTATGGTTAGAGAGACTGAAATTACTAAAACTGATCATATTATTGAAACTGAAAATTATGATTCTCCCCCTAGATATGAATTGCCTATTATACCTAAGTGTTATATTATGGATGAAGAAACTGCAAGATACTTCTTTGCATGTAATAGTAGAGATGATCTTAAGAAACTATTAGCTAAGCTGAAATAAAAGTCTTTGAATGCTAGAATGTAATATGATCCTAAGTTTGGTACTTGACCAATCTTTGTTACCGATAAGGATTATGAATTTTCGGTCGATCCTTAGTTAATTACTTTGGTTGAATCTGATCCTTTCTATGGTTATGAATCTGAAACTGTTGTGGCACATCTTACTAAATTGAATGATATAGCCACCCTATTTGCCCATGAGGAAAAAAATCGCCATTTTGATATTCTTAAGTTGTTCCCTTTCTCGTTAATGGGTGATGCTAAGTTATGGTTTAATTCTCTTGCTCCTTGTTGTGTGCGTAGTCCCTAGGATATGATTTATTACTTCTCTGAAAAATATTTCCCTGCTCATAAGAAACAAGTTGCTTTAAAGGAAATATTTAACTTTGTGCAAATTGAAGAAGAGAGTCTCCCATAAGCTTGGGGAGGCTTCTCCAATTACTTAATGCTTTGCCTGATCATGCTCTCAAGAATAATGAAATACTTGATATCTTTTATAATGGACTAACCGATGCTTCTAGGGACCACCTAGATAGTTGTCCTAGTTGTGTTTTCAGGGAATGAACTATTGAGCAAGCTGAATTGCCACTGAATAATATATTGAGTAATGATAATGATTGGACACTCCCTGAACCAAGTCCTAAGCCAACTCCAAAGAAAATAGGTATCCTATTTCTCAGTCTTGAAGATATGCAAGAGGCAAAGAAATCTATGAATGAAAAAGGTATTAAAGCTTAAGATGTTAAGAATTTACCACCTATTGAATAAATACATCGACGGACGCACACACAGTGTAATGGAGGAAAGATGAGAGAGTCCGTATAACTAACCGCCATGGCGATCTCCGCGGGCCGTGCATGAAGTGTTATCTCAGGATCAGAGCTACTCAGGCGCTTCTTGATCTGCGAGAGAGTCTTAGGACAACATATCAGTCCATCACCAATTGCTTGAGAGCCATGGGACCTCCCGCCACCAGATATCATCACCAGCTCTGTATCGAAAGGATCCTGGCTCGGGTTAAAGTCCTCCCCTTTCCTTGCCTTCCCCTCGTCTCTGTACCTCACAAGATTGTGGTGGGAGGTCTTGTTGGTGAAGCTCTCTGGATCATCTAGGTCAGACTCCATGAATGGCTTTCCCTTCTTGTACGGGGCCATATGGGCCGTGCCATAGAGGTCGAACAGACCCTGCACAGGCTTCTTGTGGTGGTACGCCTGAGAGAGAGGAACAAAATATTAGTTAAGGGCTCAAGCTACCATGAAGAATGATATTGCTATGTAAATAGGTCATTTTGGAGCTAAGAAAGGTTATTATGTCATTTTCGAGGAAAATAAGCTAAGTTTAGGTCATTTTCGAGGTAACCAATATTATTATGCCATTTTTGACCAAAGTATGCTAATTATGTCATTATTGAGCTATCCAAGGTTATTATGTCATTTTAGAGCTATAGCATATTTAGGCATTCTATAGAGCTATCTAAGCTTATTATGTCATTTTAGAGCTAATTATGTCATGAATGAACTAGCTAAGATTAGTTTAGGTCGTTATTGAGCTATCAAGGGTAGTTATGCCATTTTTAACTAACTAAAGCATATTAAGTCATTTTATAGAGCTATCTAAGGTTATGATGTCATTTTTGAGCTAATTATGTCATGAATGAACTAGCTAAGATTAGTTATGCCATTTTTGAACTAACTAAGAATATTAATTAAGTCATTTTGGACGGGATAAATGCTAGCATGAAGAATGAATTGCATGAATCATGTGGCAAACCACATACCCAGTTATGCCCGTACTCAAATATGTCGGAGCTCCCTTGATGGTGTGGCACACCTTCCATTTGGTCGCGCTTATCCTTGGCCCTTTGGTGTTCAACTTTCCATTGGGGAGAGCACCACGCATCCACCAACACCTCCCAATAGTCCATCTTATCCACACACCATCTCGGGGGCACCTAAGTGAGTCAAGAGAAATTTCAGCGCTATGCCTATGAATCAAATCAAGAAAACTAAGTTCAAGGCCTTAAGAATAGGTAATTACCTGCATGTACTTCTCCTCACTAAGAAACTAGCTGCGACACTTATTCTTGCCCCTCCTAATCCCCTTTGAGCCATAGTAGTCTCGAATGGACTGCACCCGAGCCTCTTCCCTTAAGTTCTGAAGTAGGCGCTTGCAGTCGGTTTCGACAACCGTACACGCGGCCTCCTGCTCTCCCTCTGAAAATCTGTAGAAGGTCTGCAATCAAACAAGACAACACAGATTAGTACAATCACTAGGTAGTGTTGATTTTTAATTCCGTAAAGGAGAAATTACCCAAAACCGACGGAACACAATGTCGGCCACCGTCTCGCACAAGACACCGTCGACCCTCTCCTCCGACGGGGCCGGAGCAACCGAGTACAGCTCCCAGGTCAGTGCTAGCTGTGGAACCTGACCCACACTGGGCAATGTGACCCTCCTAGGGAAGTGCTGCCGGCAAAGCACACCAAGGACCTGGTTGGGCCTACGGGCACCACGGGGGCGTACCCAGCCCCGTTAGTATGACAAGGCCAACCCATTAGATATTAATTTGAAGGAACATGAAGGAAAAAGGTCAAAAAATAGTAAATGCACTTACTTCAAACCTTTAGGCGCAATCAACCACCTTTGGTCGGGGGTCTTCGACACGGGCGGAAGCTTTGTACAGCCACGCTTGTAGACCTTCTTGCCCTTCTCAACCAGCTCGTCGTCGCTGTAGCTATCATCTGAAAAGGTGTCCTCGCTACCGTCCTCCGGGCCACTAGCCTCCGGAGTCTCGTGGGACGAAGACCCTGTGAGCGGAGTCTTCTGGCACGAAGACCCCGTGACCGGAGTCTTCTGGGACAATGACTCTGGGACCGAACTCACGTGGGGCAAAGGATCGGTGACCCGAGTCTGGTGGGGGGAAGGATCAGCGACCGGAGTCCGAGACGGGTCCACGTCAGACGGAGCACTCCTGTGGTCAGGTGAATCAGCTGAGGGTGGCGGCGAGGAAGGCGTAACAGCCTTCCTACCTCTGCCGCTGTCACGTCCAATCTCTAGCAGGCTTCTTCGTCCTCCCCCGAGCTCTCCCAGTCGAAGAAGAAGCGCCCGCCGCAGTTGTCTGCATACTGTCTAGCAACGCTCTTCGGAGGGGCTGGGCTGGAATAATGGAACCACCCCTCCCAGTAGCGCTCGCAGGAGGATCGGGGCGCTCTAGACCCTTGCCCACCATCCTGTCAACACCTGCAATGACAAAAAGTAAACGAAATTATGGGGGTTGGGGTGTGGTGTCAGGGTGTCGGGGTGTCGTGTCGGGGTCGGGGTGTCATGGTGTCAGGGTCGGCGTCGGGGTCGGGGTGTGGTGTCAGGGTGTCGGGGTCGGGCGTAAGGGTGGGTGTGTGATACGTCTCTAATGTATCTATAATTTTTTATTGCTCCATGCGATATTATCTACTGTTTTGGACATTATTGGGCATTATTATCCACTTTTATATTATGTTTGGGACTAACCTATTAATCGGAGGCCCAGACCAGAATTGCTGTTTTTTGCCTGTTTTAGGCTTTTGAAGAAAAGGAATATCAAACGGAGTCCAAACGGAATCAAACCTTCGGGAACGTGATTTTCTCAACAAACAAGACCCAGGAGACTTGGACCCTACGTCAAGACACAAAAGAGGAGGCCATAAGGTAGGGGGCGCGCCTACCCCCCCCCCCCCTAGGCGTGCCCTCCACCCTCCTGGCCCCCTATTGCTCCACCGACGTACTCCTTCCTCCTATATATACCTATGTACCCCCAAATGATCAGATACTGAGCCAAAACCGTAATTCCACCACCGCAACTTTTTGTATCCACGAGATCCCATCTTGGGGCCTGTTCCGGAGCTCCGCCAGAGGGGCCATCGATCATAGAGGGCTTCTACATCATCACCATAGCCCCTCCGATGAAGTGTGAGTAGTTTACCTCAGACCTACGGGTCCATAGTTATTAGCTAGATGGCTTCTTCTCTCTTTTTGGATCTCAATACAATGTTCGCCCCCTCTCTTGTGGAGATCTATTCGATGTAATCTTCTTTTTGCGGTGTGTTTGTTGAGATCGATGAATTGTGGGTTTATGATCGAGTCTATCTATGAACAATATTTGAATCTTCTCTGAATTCTTTTATGTATGATTGGTTATATTTGCATGTCTCTTCGAATTATCAGTTTGGTTTGGCCTACTACATTGATCTTTCTTGCAATGGGAGAAGTGCTTAGCTTTGGGTTCGATCTTGCGGTGTCCTTTCCTAGTGACACTAGGGGCAGCAAGGCAGGTATTGTATTGTTGCCATCGAGGATAACAAGATGGGGTTTTCATCATATTGCATGAGTTTATCCCACTACATCATGTCATCTTGCTTAAGGCGCTACTCTGTTTTCATTAACTTAATACTCTAGATGCATGCTGGATAGGGGTCGATGAGTGGAGTAATAGTAGTAGATGCAGGCAGGAGTCGGTCTACTTGTCTCGGACGTGATGCCTATATACATGATCATACCAAGATATTCTCATAACTATGCTCAATTCTGTCAATTGCTCAACAGTAATTCGTTCACCCACCGTAGAATACTTATGCCCTTGAGAGAAGCCACTAGTGAAACCTATGGCCCCCGGGTCTATCTTCATCATATTAATCTTCCAATACTTAGTAATTTCCTTTGCTTTTTACTTTTCTTTTATTTTACTTTGCATCTTTATCATAAAAATACTAAAAATATTATCTTATCATATCTATCAGATCTCACTCTCGTAAGTGGCCGTGTAGGGATTGACAACCCCTTATCGCGTTGGTTGCGAGGATTTATTTGTTTTGTGCAGGTACGAGGGACTCGCACGTAGCCTCCTACTGGATTGATACCTTGGTTCTCAAAAACTGAGGAAAATACTTACGCTACTTTGCTGCATCATCCCTTCCTCTTCGGGGAAAACCAACGCAGTGCTCAAGAAGTAGCAAGAAGGATTTCTGGCGCCATTGCCGGGGAGTCTACGCAAAACTCAATATACCAAGTACCCATCACAATCCCTATCTCCCGCATTACATTATTTGCCATTTGCCTCTCGGTTTCCTCTCCCCCACTTCACCCTTGCCGTTTTATTCGCCCTCTCTCTCTATCCTCCCTCTCTTTCTCTATTTGCTTCTTTTTGCCCGCTTTCTTTTGTTTGCTTGTGTGTTAGTTTGCTTGTTTGTCTCGATGGCTCTTCCCCGATTTGGTGATCTTCACCATAAAAGGTTAGAAGAAATTGAAAACAACGTTAGGAGTTTTATGGTCTTGCAATTCGAGCATAATAATTTCTTTAGAAATGAGCTTAAGGAACTGTCGGTGTCAAAACCGGCGGATCTCGGGTAGGGGGTCCCGAACTGTGCGTCTAGGCGGATGGTAACAGGAGGCAGGGGACACGATGTTTACCCCGGTTCGGGCCCTCTTGATGGAGGTAATACCCTACGTCCTGCTTGATTGTTCTTGATAATATGAGTAGTACAAGAGTTGATCTACCACGAGATCGAAGAGGCTAAACCCTAGAAGCTAGCCTATGGTATGATTGTTGTTGTTGGTCCTACGGACTAAACCCTCCAGTTTATATAGACACCGGAGGGGGCTAGGGTTACACAGAGTCGGTTACAAGGAAGGAAATCTACATATCCGTACTGCCAAGCATGCCTTCCACGCCATGGAGAGTACCATCCGGACACGGGACGAAGTCTTCAATCTTGTATCTTCATAGTCCAACAGTCCGGCCAAAGGATATAGTCCGGCTGTCCGAATACCCCCTAATCCAGGACTCCCTCAGTAGCCCCTGAACCAGGCTTCAATGACGATGAGTCCGGCATGCAGATTGTCTTCGGCATTGCAAGGCGGGTTCCTCCTCCGAATACTTCATAGAAGATTTTGAACATGAGGATCATGTCCGGCTCTGCAAAAACAAGTTCCAGATACAACCGTAGAGAGAATAATATTTTCACAAATCTAATCTGCCGACGCATTTTGCAGTGTGACATCACACCACAGCCAGGTCTTTATTCGAATCGTTTTTCATAACCAATCTCAGCGTGTTTCGCGAGGCGGTTTCCTTGCCACGCTTGTCGAAGCAGAGATCGTGTCCCCTTTATTACGGGATTCTCATCAATACGGACGTGGGTAACCCAACCGTTCCTATTGGTAGGACTCCTAGATCTTAGGCAAGTCCCAAACGGCTACGAGGAGGATGCTTGATATTCACCCTCTTTATAAAGGGGACAAGGCTTTTTCTTTTTTCCCTCTCGTTCTCAATAAAATCCTTCCCTCGCCTCGAGTTCTATCACCCAAAGCTCAGGTCAGGTGCTTCGGACCTTCAACTTTGTCCGGATCCAACCTTCAAGGTCGGTGGATGCCTTCCTCCGTCATGGAGGAGGACATCAAGAGGCTGAGAGAGGCGAGATATCTGACCGCCGAAATTTCGCATCGGCTGCCCGCCCGAGGGCAGGTCATCCCTACTCCCGAACCCAATGAGAGAGTCGTGTTTGTTTCCCACTTCCTCCGAGGACTAGGCCTCGCTCTAGATCCCTTTGGTAGGGGTCTCTTGTTCTATTACGGGCTAGATTTTCATGATCTGGCCCCGGATTCCCTTCTTCACACCTCGACATTTATTGTCGCATGTGAGGCCTTCCTCCGCCTTACCCCTCACTTCGGCATGTGGCTCAAGACCTTCGATGTGAAGCCGAAGATTATCGAGGGGAAGCAGGTAGCGTGTGGAGGCGCTTTAATAAGCAAAATTGCTGACGCTCCATGGCCTGAGGGCTTCTTCCCAGAGGTGTCCGGATTGTGGCAGCGGGAGTGGTTCTACATCACAGCTCCCAGAAGTGCCAAGTGGGTAGCTGCCCCCACCTTTCGCTTAGGCCCCCCACCACAACTGATGTCATGGATCAGCAGGGGGCTGAGCGGGGTCCTGCCAAGGACGTGCCAATACTGCAAAGCCGTATCCGAGATCTCTTTGAGAGAGATTTCAGTCTGGTTATGGTAGTGCATGTTATGCTAGTTCGTCAAGTCCAGCCTTGCAAACGCCGGCCCCTTCGCATGTGGGAATTCAACCCGGAAGGACCGCGAGCTATTCAACATTTCCTCGGCATGACGCACGAAGAGATGTACAAAATTGTTCTTCGGACCACAAATAATGTGTCCGGACATCACTGAGGATGCAGGTCTGAGCTACAATCGCCCGGATACCCAAGTAAGTAGCCCCGCATCCGAACACACTGTCCGTTTATTTATCGCAACATTGCCCTAAAAAAGCTACTCTTTGACCTAGGATTGGATAGCGAAGGCAAAGTTGATCAGGTGTCCGGCCCCCTCCCTGAGACCTCACCAAATCCCGTTCTAACCAGGATGCTGGAGACCGCGCCTTATGAAGCACCCTCAGGAGAAGATAAAGGGGGGAACAAGAAGGCTAGCGCCTCCGCGAAGGAGGTTAGCCGGGGAGGAGGAACTGAAACTTCCTCTCCCAGGGAAGGAAGAGAATCGCCTCTGAGGACCCGGAGACAATGGTCTCCAAACGGGGGAATAAATCTCCACCGGAGGGTCCTGCCCTGGGGGATACCCTGGCCGCACTATGCCCTCAAGGGCATCAGCCCTCCACCGAGCTGTAAGTAAAAGGGTACTTCATAATGAAAATATCTCGCTTTACTTCTGAGGAAAATAATCAAAGCGTTTATCTTGCAGCTCGGATCTTAGCCCTTCTCAGCAGAGCTCGTCTTCAGGGGATCTTCTTCCAGAGATGATGGAGAGCGAAACGCTTCCCCCTGCCACACCGCCTCACGAGGCGGGCGACCCCGAGGTGTCGTCGCGGAGGGTTTCTCCTGATCCGGCAAGGCCAGAAGGTAATCCTATGGCCACCCAAAGTCCTCAGTATCCGGCTCTTGAAGAGAGCAATCAAAAGAGTCCGACACCGTCTGGTGTGCGGTCGGACGTACTGAGGGATCTGCTAGAGCAAGCGGCTATCTCAGAAGAGCACCGCACATTGATGGGTACGGTGATTGAAAGGAATTCGTCCATTGAAAGCGGGTTGCATGAAGCCTTTATGTAACGCCCTCGATGCGGCTATATCTCCCACGTGTCGAAGCACGACTTAGAGGCATAACCACATTGAAAGCAATGTCGCAAGTGAGGTAATCTTCACACAACCCATGTAATACATAAGGGAAAAAGATACATAGTTGGCTTACAATCGCCACTTCACACATTTACATGAATAAAGCATTACAACATCCAAATACAATCAAGGTCCGACTACGGAACCAAAATAAAAGAAGAACCCGAAATGCGACAAGGTCCCCGATCGACCCCAACTGGGCACCACTACTGATCAACTAGAACAAAACAACACAAAGGACAAGATCTTCATCGAGCTCCTCCTTGAGCTTGGTTGCGTCACCTGCTCGGTAACATCGGCACCTGCAAACTGGTTTTGGAAGTAATCTGTGAGTCACGGGGACTCAGCAATCTCGCACCCTCGCGATCAAGACTATTTAAGCTTATAGGTAAGGTAAGGTAATATGTGGAGCTGCAGCAAGCGACTAGCATATATGGTGGCTAACCTGTTCGCAAAAGAGAGCGAGAAGAGAAGGCAAAGCACGAACGAAGAACTATGATCAAGAAGTGATCCTATAACAACCTACGTCAAACATTACTCCAACACCGTGTTCACTTCCCGGTCTCCGCCGGAAAGAGACCATCACGGTAACACACGCGGTTGATGTATTTTAATTAAGGTCAACTTCAGGTTTTCTACAACTGGACATTAACAAATTCCCATCTGCCCATAACCACGGGCACGGCTTTCGAAAGTTCAAATCCCTGCAGGGGAGTCCCAACTTAGCCCATCACAAGCTCTCACGGTCAACGAAGGATATTCCTTCTAGCGGGAAGACCCGATGAGACTCGGAATCCCGGTTACAAGACATTTCGACAATGGTAAAACAAGTCCAGCAACACCGCCCGAATGTGCCGACAAATCCCGATAGGAGCTGCACATATCTTGTTCTCAGGGCACACTCAGATTTTCCAAACTTCCGGTAGGCCAGACCAGAGTTGCCCCTGGTGACCACCGGCGGCTGACGAGGTGGACCAACACTCAGAGGAGCACTGGCCCGGGGGGGTTAAAATAAAGATAACCCTTGAGCCGGCCGACTCAAGGGAAAGAAAAGGCTAGGTGGCAAATGGTAAAACCAATGTTGGGCATTGCTGGAGGAGTTTTATTCAAGGAAAACTATCAAGGGGTTCCCATTATAACCCAACCGCGTGAGGAACGCAAAATCTGGGAACATAACACCGATATGACGGAAACTAAGGCGACAAGAGTGGAACAAAACACCAGGCGTAAGGCCGAGACTTCCACCCTTTACCAAGTATATAGATGCATTAATTAAATAAGATATGTTGTGATATCCCAACAAGTAAACATGTTCCAACAAGGAACGGTATCTCCATGTTCCAACAAGGAACAAACTTCAATCTTCACCTGCAACTAACAACACTATAAGAGGGGCTGAGCAAAGCGGTAACATAGCCAAGCAACGGTTTGCTACGACAATGTGGGTTAGAGGCTTGGCTTAACAGTATAGGAGGCATGATAAGCAAGTGGTAGGTATCATAGCATAGGCATATTAAAAGAGTGAGCAACTAGCAAGCAAAGATAGAAGTGATTTCGAGGGTACGGTCATCTTGCCTGAAATCCCGCAAGGAAGAAGAACGAGTCCATGAAGAAGACAAACGGACATTGTCAAACGAATCCTCAAAACACGACGTTACCGGATTATCAAGACGAAGTACACCGGAAAGAAAGCAAACAACATAGTAAACAACCACCACATAAGCATGGCACGATGCGCAAACAAGTATGATGCATGTCTAGTTTAAATATGCATGGCATGGCAAAGGGCACAAACAAAACTACAAGTTAAGTGGAGCACAATATGCAACGAGTTGCATATTGACGGAACACCACATCAGTTATTTAGTTCTCTCTCGGTTAGGTACTCAACAATATTAAATGTTGTTAGCATGGCAAGAGATGAAACATAACAAAACTATACCATCTAAACAATTTAAATGGGGCCGGATATAACAAATAACGAATCCAGTAAATCCCCATATGCCTTAGTAATTTAATGCAACAACAGTTTTAAACATTTTAATTGTTGTTATCATGATGCGGATGACATGAGCAAATTTTATGCAATATTTATGAAAAAGTTGGCATGAACATTATATGAAGCATTTGGTCACCATGGCGGAAGGAAAGGGTGCCACAACAACATATCGGTATCGGTAACTCAATTGAGATACCGATGCAAAAGAGAAGGATGCGGACATGTGGAACACGCAAGAGATGGTGGGGTGCTCCCGGTAACCGGGTTCCCATGAGTCAATGGCATGGAAGCGAGAGACACTCCGGACACGGTGCAGACAAAGGGTGCATCTCATACAACACAAGCATTCGTTCTCGGACGATCATCTCGGGGTTATACCTTCGAAGCATGCGTTTTCGAAGTGTACCGAGTCGGCGTAGAGGAAGTAGTGGAAGAAGACGTTTGATACTAGGGGACAAGGAGGACGCTTGATATTCACCCTCTTTATAAAGGGGACGAGGCTTTCTCTTTTTTCCCTCTCGTGCTCAATCAAATCCTTCCCTCGCCTCGAGTTCTAACACCGAAAGCTCAGGTCAGGTGCTTCGGACCTTCAACTTTGTCTGGATCCAACCTTCAAGGTCGGTGGATGCCTTCCTCCGTCACGGAGGAGGACATCAAGAGGTTGAGAGAGGCGAG
The DNA here is from genome assembly GCF_003073215.2 of Triticum urartu. Taxonomy (NCBI): domain Eukaryota; kingdom Viridiplantae; phylum Streptophyta; class Magnoliopsida; order Poales; family Poaceae; genus Triticum; species Triticum urartu. The sequence continues at coordinate 12,093,848 of NC_053025.1, forward strand.
ATATCTGACCGCGGAAATTTCGCATCGGCTGCCCGCCCGAGGGCAGGTCATCCCTACTCCCGAACCCTATGAGAGCGTCGTTTTTGTTTCCCACTTCCTCCGAGGACTAGGCCTCGCTCTAGATCCCTTTGTTAGGGGTCTCATGTTCTATTACGGGCTAGATTTTCACGATCTGGCCCCGGATTCCCTTCTTCACATCTTGAAATTTATTATCGGATGTGAGGCCTTCCTCCGCCTTACCCTCACTTCGGCCTGTGGCTCAAGACCTTCGATGTGAAGCCGAAGATTATCGAGGGGAAGCACGCAGCGTGCGGAGGCGCTTTAATAAGCAAAATTGCTGACGCTCCATGGCCTGAGGGCTTCTTCCCAGAGGTGTCCGGATTGTGGCAGCGGGAGTGGTTCTAGATCACAGCTCCCCGAAGTGCCAAGTGGGTAGCTGCCTCCACCTTTCGCTTAGGCCCCCCACCACAACTGATGGCATGGATCAGCAGGGGGCTGAGCAGGGTCCTGCCAAGGACATGCTAATACTGCAAAGCCGTATCCGAGATCTCTTTGAGAGAGATTTCAGTCTGGTTATGGTAGTGCAAGTTATGCTAGTTCGTCAAGTCCAGCCTTGCAAATGCCGGCCCCTTCGCATGTGGGAATTCAACCCGGAAGGACCGCGAGCTATTCAACATTTCCTCGGCATGAAGCACGAAGAGATGTACAAAATTGTTCTTTGGACCACAAATAATGTGTCCGGACATCACTAAGGATGCAGGTCTGAGCTGCAATCGCGCGGATACCCAAGTAAGTAGCCCCGCATCCGAACACACTGTCCGTTTATTTATTGCAACATTGCCCTCAAAAAGCCACTCTTTGACCCAGGATTGGATAGCGAAGGCAAAGTTGATCAGGTGTCCGGCCCCCCTCCCTGAGACCTCACCAAATCCCGTGCTAACCAGGATGCTGGAGACCGCACCTTATGAAGCACCCTCAGGAGAAGATAAAGGGGGGAACAAGAAGGCTAGCGCCTCCGCGAAGGAGGTTAGTCGGGGAGGAGGAACTGAAACTTCCTCTCCCAGGGAAGGAAGAGAATCGCCTCTGAGGACCCGGAGACAATGGTCTCCAAACGGGGGAAGAAATATCCACCGGAGGGTCCCGCCCTGGGGGATACCCTGGCTGCACTATGCACTCAAGGGGATCAGCCCTCCACCGAGCTGTAAGTAAAAGGGTACTTCATAATGAAAATATCTCGCTTTACTTCTGAGGAAAATAATCAAAGCTTTTATCTTGCAGTTCGGATCTTAGCCCTTCTCAGTAGAGCTCGTCTTCAGGGGATCTTCTTCCAGAGATGATGGAGAGCGAAACGCCTCCCCCTGCCACACCGCCTCACGAGGCAGGCGAGCTCGAGGTGTCGTCGCGGAGGGTTTCTCCTGATCCGGCAAGGCCAGAAGGTAATCCTATGGCCACCCGAAGTCCTCAGTATCCGGCTCTTGAACAGAGCAATCAAAAGAGTCCGGCACCGTCTGGTGTGCGGTCGGACGTACTGAGGGATTTGCTAGAGCAAGCGGCTATCTCAGAAGAGCACCGCATGTTGATGGGTACGGTGATTGAAAGGATTTCGTCCGTCGAAAGAGGGTTGCATGAAGCCTTTATGAGTCTACTGACGGGTTTTGAGGTACATGAAATTATGTACATTTTTGACAGTACCGCACATTTTTAGATGTGCCCTGTGTAGATAGTAGCTCCTGAGACTCTGGTTGTCGTCGAAAACTGCGGGAAACAGAGGATCATAGTCCCAGGTAATAAGCAGACCGCCTTTATGTGCATGTGGTTGAAGCTCCGATGGCTAGCCGGACTGATGGGTTTGCCGAACTAAGGTGGCAACTGGATGCGGCAGATGCCGGCATCGTGCTTGTTAACAAGCGGCTTGACAAGGCACAGGGTAAGTGATTTTTCTGGTGATTGTCACATAATAAGAGCAGCATGATGCCAGTATCTTTAATATGTTGTGACTGCAGATGGAGCTACTACCGTGGAGACCCTTCTGGCAGAGCTTGCCCGAGCCAAGGAGCAAGCAAGGAATAGTAAGGCGGCCGCTTTAAAGGTGGCCGAAGAGTTAAGGGCCGAACAGGCCGCGCATTGCCAGAGCAAAGAAAAGATAGCCAAGATGGCTATAGAGTTAAAAGATGATGTTGACCGTTACCAGCTTCTTGAAGAAGAAAACCGGGCGAAGGCGACGGACCTGGAGAAGGCCCGGGTAGCTGCCAAGGAAGCCCGCTCCAAAATTAGAGCTGAATCAAGCTGCGGATATCGTTTCTGGGAAGCCCTTCTTGTTGCGGACTAAGTTCGGAGATCCGAAATATGCTCCTCTGGACCGGTTATGGAGTTCGGCGGACGAGTACATGGATTTGGCTGCAAGTGCTGCTGATGCGGCCGAGTACTTCAAGGATCAGAAAGGTCCTGAAGTGGAGAAGCTGTTCTGGTCACAGTTGCACGCCCTAGTCCGTCCGCTGTTGCTGAATGAGCGATTGACCGGTTGGTCGAGCTCCATAGATTATCCGGACTTGCCATGACGTCCGTTGTTGATCATCCGTGGCCGAAAGGGCCAAGGCCAAATAGCTACTTTAGCTTAGTGCAACAATTCCTTGGTGCTGTGCCACACATCGATGTTGTAAAGAGGTCGGCGTGCATAGAAGGCTCACGGATGGCCCTTGCCTGTGTCAAAACATACTGGGCGAAGATGGATGCCACCACTGTTGCGGCACAGGGTTCGGCCATAGGCCGAGTGGCTGCCGAGCACTACTTTTAAGAAGTTCTTGAAGGCGCTCGTTCGATAGAGGCTCAGTGCTCGAAGAATATTATGTTTGAGTGACATGTATTCCCATTGTAAAAATAATGTTTTATTGTGTTTATCAAGGCTGTATTTATACTTTTGCCCGAAAGTACTATGATGCCTCCTGTGCGGTCGTTTATGTATATATGTATATAACCTGAAAGATGGCAGTCGTCGGCTTCAGCCCCCACGCATATAATTCGGGGGTGTTCACAGAAGACGCATGTTCACACTTGATCCAACGTCTTTCTCGATTAAGGAGGTGATAGCGCAGCGAACTAGGCAATCGGACTATAATGCTTTAACACTTTCACTTAGCCAGAGGAGTTTGACAGTGGGGCTACTATATAGACCCTGGTGGCTCCGCGCTCATCCGAATTCGGGGCGCGTACATGCCTGGCCGGGAAACAACCCTTTGTTAAGGCGGAGGAATCCCGAAGATTCCGCTAGGTCATCGAGTGGTTGACCAGTATCACGCTATATCATAACAGTCAGTTTTCGGCTTTCCCTACTGTGGTGCTCGTCCGGATGAACCAGGGCACAATTGCAGTAGTTCTCCTCGTGCCGCCTTAGCCGATAGAGCGGTACGTAAGGCAGCAAAACACAGGAGCCGGGCAAACCCAACATTTGACCAAAGACATGATTCGGAGCTGATGCATATAAGGCCAAACTCGCGACGCCGAACACTCCCTAAGGTATTCGGTCTTTATGATGTAAACCGGGCTTAAACAGTGCCCTTTGTAATAAGCCCCTGGTGTCCAGGTACGTGCAATATTCTGACGTGGCCACATGCCAATACGTCAGCATCCTTCTCAATTGTATTGAGAATCTGGGGGATGTGTATCAACAAGAGACAGTAAAAAAGGTTTACGCAGGGTCTTAATCTGTAAAGAATCCTTGGAATGGGTCCCTGCTGCACGTCTGCGCCTGTGTCTCCGTTGTGCCGTATCCTGGACGGGTGTAGCACGATGGTCATCTGTAAAAGAGAGGAACTTAGTTGAAAAGTTGTCGTGCAAAAAGGTAGGTTATACTAAATAAACCATGTACAGTTCAAGATGAGTAATGTTGAGCCTAATTGTCACTTGTTTACACGCGTTGAGCCCCTTGTATTGTTATAGGGGTATAGCCATCAAACCTGTATCAATTATATATAGCTGCACCGGACTCGTCTAACCGTGTCCGTGGTCTTAACGACCTGTCAGATGCTCAAGTTGGTGAGGCCGTCTAGTGTGCGGCTGCCAAGGCGGCCGGACGGTCTTCCGCGCGCAAGGAGCGCTCAATATTTCCATTTACTGTAATGATGCCATGTGGAGCGGGCATCTTAAGCATGAGGGAAGCATAATGCGGTATTGCGTTAAAGCGAGCGAAAGCTTCGCGTCCGAGTAGTGCTTGATAGCCACTTTGGAACGGAGCGATGCGGAAGGTTAACTTTTCGCTGCGGAAGTTATCGGGAAAGCCGAATATAACCTCTAGTAGTAGGGAGCCCGTGCAATGGGCTTCTGGGCCTGGCGTTACTCCTTTTAAAGGTAGTATTGCTATGGCCAATTTTGTTGGGTCTATCCCCATTTTGCGGACTGTGTCCTGATATATCAGATTTAAACTACTGCCGCCGTCCATGAGGACTCGTGTGAAGTGGTATCCGTCAATTATCGGGTCTAACACCAAGGCAGCCCATCCTGCATGCCTGATACTTGTCGAGTAATACCGATGATTAAAAGTGATCGGTTGGGACGACCAGTGGCAGAACTCCGCGGTGATAGGCCCTGGGGCACGTGTCTCTAGGAGTGCCGCTTTGTTTCTCCCCTTCATCACGTGTAACACGTTTAGTGTCTTGACTTTCGGTGGGAATTTATTCTGGTCCCCAATGCCTTGCTTGCGAGGCTCGTCCTTGTCTTCGCTTGGTGTATCCTGCCCCTTGCACTACAAGAAACATGTTAATCCATGACAGATATCCGGTGACAGTCTCGAAATTCGTCATGACCACCTAGTACAGACCCGCAAGCCCACTAAAGCCCGCCTAAAGCCCTATGCCTTTCCCCCGTATAAAAGCTAACCCTAAGACACTCCCGTCCCCAATCTCTTTCTCCATCCGCCGCCAGCACCCTCGCCTCTCCTCGGCCCCGTCCTCCGCGTCCACCTCCCCACCTCCACCTCTCCGCCCGAGATCCATGGCTACAATGGTTGCACCCCTCTGCTGCTCACGACCTGGGCCAAGGATCTGCGACACAGGCCTCCCTCCTCCTTCTCCCAGGCGGCGCAGCTGCCTCGCCATCTGAAGATTTGGAGCAGCAAGCGCCAGATGAGGAGAGGACGACGACCGTGACCTGCGGGAGGTCCGAGCTCGACCTCTCCGGCGACTTCAACGCCCCGCACAAGGTCCCTCCCTGCTTCCCCCCACCGTCTCCTCTCTCCTTCATTACTTCATTTTCTATCCCATCCCCAATCAAAGTTCTTGCATCTATTCAGATCAGCACGACCTCTCCGCCTCTTCAGTTCAATGGAAGGCGACCACTGGGACCCCACGGTCCAGCCCAACGAGCTGACGAGCTCGATGGCCAGGTCCTCCGCACAACCACCACGATTCCGCAGAGAACAATAAGGTTGACCCTTCCCGCTCTGTTTTTCTTTTCTTTCTAAGTGATTGCTACTCTGCTCGAGCGTAGTTCTCCAGGGGCTATCCTTTTCTCTCGAACCGAATCTGACATAGAAAAATGTGGCCAGTTTGTTTCCTGGTACTCGTAAGCTACAGCCAACGAGAGACTAGCAGGCTGCGTTTGGGAGCCAAAGTATTTTTATAGTTTTTAAGAAGTACTGGTATCTCTAAAACTATGGTCTTTTGTAGTATATAGAAAAGAGATCCCGGCCTCTTTTCAAAAAACTGAGAAACGCTTGCTGGGTTGTCACTCTGTCCATCGACACCTGTGACATAAAATCGATAGCTAGCCCATCAATCTATCCGGCTCGAGGGGCGCACGTACACGTACAAATGACTACTTTAGTGCCAGCTGAAAACACATGCACGCAGAGGTGATTCTAATAGGGGTTTATTGCTCCAGATCACTTTGACGTCTTTGACAGATATGTGAGCAGCTGTACGGCGCCGGCAAGGACGCACGAGCTGCAGACCTCAACTTGCAGCGCATGTTGTAACTAGCTTGGTCTTTGATTGATTGCAAGAGATAACTCTACTACTACTACAGATCCTTCCTAGCATCTAGGAGAAAACATGCCAGTGCAAGGCTGCATGCATACGGTTTTGGAATAGTATGGTTTTGGAAAAAAGGTGTTGCCAAACTAGGCCGTACTGTTTGCTATTTCCTTTCTCTTCTCTAACCATGAGATCACTAGCAGTGTAGAATTTGTGAGATCCGCTACTTAGTTAATCAACTAATAATTTATAATAATTTAATGCCCATGAGATGCTTTTGTTGGTTCCTTGGATTTTTCTTGTTTGTGGAATATAAGTAATTCATTAATCTCACTCAATCGATTGATCAAGAGTAAGATTGTTAACTAGGGCTGCTACTACACTGCTTCTCTGTTATATATTTGTGCAAACTTTCTATCTGATATCATCATTTTGTTGATCAGTCCTCCTAGCCTACTCTCTCTCTCTCTTGCGCTAATTACATACAAGTTTAGCATCAGATCCATGAAATGTACTTACTACCATCATTTGGTTGCAGCAAATATTACATATTTTGTTCATCACACCTTGTCGTACTCACCGATATGGTATTGTTTGCTGCCATCTTTGAGTTGTAAAAATTGGGTTTATTTACTATTATTCTTCAAGATTTTTCTCATGCTATTTTTCTGGTTTTTCTAGCCTGAACAGACTAGCATCGGTTTTCGTGGAGACAAAATGAGAAGTTTCTTTGCAACTCTGGCATATTCATTGAGATATTGGCTATACGATAGAGGTTTCCTTGCAACGGCGATCCATGGTGACAAAACACAGCAGGTAAATACATATTATGAACTCTTCTGTCATCACCTAACTTTTTTTAGCAGCAATGTAAAACTGCAAAGGCAACACATTATAGCTAATACTGAATATTTTAGTTTGAAATATCTGCGACGCTGTTTTAACACTGGAAGGTCAAGAACAACATACATTTTTCTGAGCATGCTATATACTTGTATGAGTTACAAATTTGATAAGTACCAAGGATGTATCTAGCTTAAGCATATTTACACCTTTTGTTATACCTATGGCTCTGCTTGGAGTATCTCTGCTAAGATTTTAGCTAGTTTTATCTACCTCGTGCTCACCTGTTCTGTATATTAAGAAAGAAAAATAAATGTCAAACTGTATGTATATGCCAGGGTTGCACATGTAACAGAGACATGTGTGCTCACAGATTGCTGCTAGTCTATTTCCTGTAACCATGTAAATAGATTATTTGTTACATGGCACTCCTTTGGCAATTTACTAAAGTTGCTTGATCAGTCTATACCACTTAAATATGTTATGCTACTGTTGTCAGCACTTCAAGACGAACTTGTAGGTTAAATATTTGAGTTTCATTTGTAAACTTGTTGACATACGAACCTTTGAAATTTACGGTGCCCGGTTTGATGATCAGAGGCTTCACGTCATGCATATGTTTGTTAGTGAAATATTCTAGGTATGACGACAAAATGATAGCTGCCTTCAAGAGGTCCGACAAGAACCTGAAAGACAACCTCAATGATATAGTACTTAGTTCTGTGACGTGTGTATTACTTTCTCATTTGACACACTTTGCTTTTGATAATTTTTTAAGAAACCTCATGTTTACTCTTATTTTATAGTAGATACATTGCTATTCTCATTTGTAGGCACTATAAGATTTAAGAATTTTGGACATGGAAATCTTTTTTATATTTGTTGTAATAATATTATTTCTACTATCTGTTCATATATATACAATCATCTAAGGTTCTTGTGAATATGCAGGTAAGATTGGGCAGTGTGCTACTTGGTGTTGCTCATCACAATCAAACATCAGGAGGGCCGACAGCAAGAACCTAAATAACAGCCTCTATAATTTGTATGATCTGTTGATGTAAAATGAAGTGTACTTATGATGTGTGATATATTTTGTCAATAAAAATTGCAAGTTATCATTTTGTAGAGGAATTTACAAACTGCTATTATGTAGATACATAGAGCTGAACTGTATAATGTTGTACTTAACAAATATTTTCTCTTGGACCAAAATTGCCATTAGGCTTTGTGTAATGCATTATACTAAAAATTGGGCTGAAAGAAATGGGTTAATGTGCTCAGCCACGATGAATTTTGTGACGGAAAATACTATCCATGTAGGTAGACACGTCATTCGAATTGGTGAATAAAAAATCTTATATGTGTTAGTCCATGACGGATTGTTCTGTCACAATGGATTGGGCCTGGGCGGGCCTGGGGCAGATGCATGACGGACAAGAGTCGTCATGTAAGGTATGCTGTCAAATTATGATGTGACATACATGACGGATTTCAAATCTGTCATGGACAGGCACCCATGACAGTTTTCCACTAATCCATGATGGATCAAAACTGTCACGTATTAACATATTTCTTGTAGTGTTGTTTTCGGCGTTGAGCTCGCCGGACTGCTTGAAGACCCAACATTCTCTATGGGTATGATTTGCAGGTTTATCGGGGGTGCTGTGGATCTGGCATATTTTGTCCAGAATCTTGTTTAGGCTGGACAGTTCATCTCTGTTGCCTTTGGAGGGCAGCTTTTGCTGACCTGGCCGAGAGCTTCTGAATCCGGCGTTTACCGCCGTGCTCTTCGGGCTGTCTTCTTTATTCCGGCGCTTGTTTTTGCTGCGTCGTGGCTTCCCATTTCCGTCCCTGACTTCAGATGTACTTGGGTCGCTGGTGCTGCATCGGGCTAACCAGCTGTCCTCGCCCATGCAAAAGCGGGTCATGAGGCTTGTTAATGCTGCCATTGTTCTCGGCTTTTCTTGGCCGAGGTGTCTGGCAAGCCATTCGTCTCGAACGCTGTGCTTGAAAGCTGCTAAGACTTCGGCGTCCGGACAGTCGACTATTTGGTTCTTTTTAGTGAGAAACCTGTTCCAAAGCTTTCGGGCCGACTCTCCGGGCTGTTGAGTTATATGACTTAAATCGTCTGCATCCGGTGGTCGGACATAGGTCCCTTGAAAATTTGCCTGAAAAGCGTCTTCGAGCTCTTCCCCGCTTCCAATGGAGTTTACGGGGAGGCTTTTAAGCCAGTGCCGAGCTGGCCCTTTGAGCTTGAGGGGTAAGTACTTGATGGCGTGGAGATCGTCTCCTCGAGCCATGTGGATATGGAGGATGTAGTCCTCAATCCAGACCCTAGGGTCTGTCGTTCCGTCGTACGCCTCTATGTTTACGTGTTTGAATCCCTCTGGAAATTCATGGTCCAGCACCTCATCGGTGAAACATAGGGGGTGTGCGGCACCCCTGTATTTGGGTGTACCGTGGTGTTCGGATTTTTATTGTGTTGCATTGCGTGCTGGAGCGCGCTTGCTTGGCCCGTAGATGGATCTGGTTGTGTCGTCCTTTTGATGCGAGCCCTCACGTGGATCGCGTACGGGCTTGTGTGCGGTGTCGTTTGCCACTCTTTGTTGGCCACGAGGTCGTCTATCCGACTGGATGGCTCTTTTGTTTTTTGATTGCGGGGAATCTAGGGTCTCCTCATCGAATTCAGGTAGCAGCTTTCGCTTTGGGTAGCTCTTTGTGTGGCGACTACCGTCGTATTTTGCTGCAGTGTTGAGTACTTCACTCCATCTAATTCTGAGTGTGTCTTGTGCAGCCCTGAGCCTTTGCTTCTGCTTTTTCAGACTCCTCGCAGTGGCAACAAGCCTTTGATGGGTATTCTGTTGCTCCGGGTGCCTGTCCGGTGTGATGTCATCCGGACTGTTATCTTCGCCGGAGTCGGGTTGTTCGGTTTGATTCTCCGTGTTGCCGTGGTCGGACGGTGGTTCAATGCCGTGTTTGTCGTCCGCTGGCTCACCCTGCTCTATCGCTGGGTCTATATGATCACTGTTTCTACCGAGGCGGGATTTGGAGCGACGCTTACGCCGCCGCTTTCACTGCTTCTCGAGGGAACGATCCTCCGCCGCGTCCTTCCGTTCCTCGTCGTCGTTTTCTTTCGGTGTGTCCACCATGTATACATCATATGATGAAGTGGGCATCGAGTGCCCATTGGGCAGTGGCTCCTGTTCATCTCCTGCATCGTCGTCCATACCATCGATGTCTTCCGAGTCGAAGTCGAGCATGTCGGTCAAATCGTCGACAATGGCTACTAAGTGGGTGGTGGGTGGGCGGCAAATTTCTTCGTCATCCGCATCCCAATCCTACCGGACATAGTTTGGCCAGGACTCTCTTGACAAGGAGAGAGACTTTAATGAATTCAGTATGTCACCGAAGAGCGAGTGCTGAAAGATATCCGCGGAGGTGAACTCCATGATTGGCGCCCAGTCGGATTTGAGAGGCACGGGCGCAGGCGGTTTGGAGTCCGTGGCCGAGGAAGAGTCCGGCAGTTCGGCGTCACGGCTCCCGTGAAGGGTAAGGTCATTACTCAGCTCGATCACCGCTGAGAATGCGGCCTCCGTGGCGAGGTCTATCCACCCTGTTCACACACGAACATGTCCCGTGTACCCTCGACGCCGGGGGTGATGCACCGCAGCTTACGTCGAAGGAGACCCGACCGACAGCGCGATACGCAGGACAGTCGGCGGGCGCTTTTGCAGACCCAAAACCCCGCGCACCCGGGAGGGACCCCGTCAGGGATTGTGGCGGCTATGGGCTGCCCTAGGTCGATTCGCTCGCCCCTAGAGCCTCGTGAATCGCTGCCCTCCAACGCGAAGAACGAACGAAGAACGAGAAAGAAAGATACAAGGGTAAGGGATAAAAGTAGATGAACACAAAAGTGTAATTGATAGATTGGTTCGATTGGTGTTGTTTCAATCGGCCGTCATCCCCAACATATATAAGAGGCAGCTGGACTTCCCGTACAAGCAAAGGATTTATCTAGGCTTTCCTTACAAGAAAATTACATCAATTCACGTCCAAAACCCTAGTCAAATTCGGACTGGTTTTATCCGAACTTTCCAAAACTGTTCGGTTTAAACTGGCTGCACCTTGCGGGTCCTTTTTGCGGTGGTAAACGATCTCGGATGAAAACAAGCCCAAAAGCCATCTTGACCGTTTCGACGAGACGAACAAATTTCGGGTTGAAGCTTTTTTTTATCAGAGATCATCTTGATGGTCAGATCGGTCTCGCAACACAGGCTATCTCCTCGCGCTACCCGTCAAACATGTGTCTGGTGGGGCGCGCCACATCTCGCCTCGTGACAGGGCTGCACTCCGATTGCTCTAACTTTTGCATACGAACTCGGATTTGAACGATTTGTATATCAAAATCGATCGTTTCGACGAGACGAAGACAACTCGTAGATCATTTTTTCATTTGAGGTCGTCTTGGGGGCTTAATCGGCTAAACTGTACTTTGAATATAAGATCTTGGTACTTCGAGCATAGTTTCGGCCTTCGAGATGAAATCGGACAGCGATGACCCAAATTTCAAAGATGTTAATATCAATAATACGGAACTCTTTCATGTAGATCACTTCTCCATTTGAGTCCGTCTAGATAATCATTTGAGCCCATCTTCAGCTTCTGGTCGTATTGACTATCACAACCTCCACCCCGGGAAGCCTTCCACCCGGGTAAGCTTTCCGCACCGACAAGGTTTCACCCCGGCAAGGTTTTTACACCGGCAAGGGTTCTCCGTAGCTCGGCAAGGTTTCTACCCCGGCAAGAGTTCCTCCTCGGCAAGGTTTCTACCCCGGCAAGAGTTCCTCTTCGGCAAGGTTTCTTCCTCGGCAAGATTTCACACCGGCAAGCTTCTTCGCTGGCAAGCTTCTCCACCGGCAAGCTTTCCACATAGGTAAGCCCTCACTCAGGGCCGGCCCGCGAAGTGTTGCCTCTAACTTTTGCATACGAACCCTGATTCGTGACCATGCCAAAATCTGGTGTCAACACATGCCCCCCTATTTTTTGGCAAAGCTTGTGTGCCGAAAAATAACTTGTATTGTGTTTGTTCTAAGGACGATGTCAACACTCCATCGGCCATTTATTTTCCTCAAGACGATAATCAGGTATCGGTCATGTTTGTGCTAAGGGTGATAATCATATATCGGCCATGTCTTGTGTGAACTTTCTGATGCAAACTTGGGTGAAACCTTCTCAGCTTCATTAACAATCCGGTGATAAAGTTCCATAGATCTGTATCTCAATGTCATCCTCCGAACCATATTGTTCACCCTTTTGCTAGGATTTTGTAGACAATCAACAATAAACTTTCTCCAATCCTTACTTTCGCCTGCATAAAAATTTCATTAGTGGCCGAAGCTGTGGACTCCAATTCGGCCTTACCTATGTTGGCAAGAATAAGCATCGGCTATTGATAGATGTGCAATACACCATGACCAACATGGTAGCCAAATGCTTGCTATGCCAACTCTCTCCAATTATCATGTCCAGATATATGAAGAATCTTAAAACAACCCATGGTAAATTTTACATCTAGACATACCTCAAGATAAACTAAAAATGATTCGTCAAAACATTGATAACCATTGGATATTTGTTGCACTACTAGTAACGAATCACCGGAAGCCTCAATATGTATAGCACCTATAGCAAGGCAAAGCTCCAATCCGAATGACAATGCATATTCGGTGTTGATCATTGTGCAAAAATATTTTAAGCGGCATGAGGCTTCACAAAATAGCACGATAAGGATATATATAAACAACACCAACACCTTGGCCATTGCTACAAATTTAACCATCAATATATAAGCTCCATGGTTCTAGAGAGATCAAGCTGAAATCAATATTATGCATGATGTCAATATGATGCTCAATAATAAAATCAACCATGATTTGGCCTTACATAAATTCTGAATACTAATAAGCCAAAGCACACCCAATCAAAACATAAGTTCACTTTGCAATTTTGGTGAATTGGTCTATGCATAATATCTTCAATGGCATCAATTTGACAAATTCATTTGCAAGCACTTATCTCAAACTAAGGACGATGTTAGAATACCACACTGGCCATTCTTAAATATATTCTTAGAGCGATAGATAAATATCGGCCATTACAATGAGGTCCATGTAGTATTCACCCACCAAGGTATGTATAGCCGAAATAACCAAATGAAATAGCAATAAGATATTTCGGCCCCTTTGTATTAGCAACAAAAATGTAACTAACCAAATGTATAGTGATTTGGTAATACTCTTTCATGATATAGAAAATTATGTTGCGTCCATGTATCAAAATAAGTCCATGGAGGGTAACTGATCATACCTATGGATGAATTCCATGGCAAAGGCATCAATGGCATTGTTGAAGAAAATGGATGATGTGCTAACCGAAGATTTTGATGTTGTGATCCACCTATTTGGCTTAATTGTTTGTTGCTTCCATTCTTCTCTTTCTTCACTTTCATTGTACTTGTTGCAATAGAAGCATGCACATCATTTTTGTTATGAATGATCCTCTTGGGAACCCATGCCATGTTCTTCTGTCTCAGCTCTTGTGCACTAAGATTTTGTAATTCCTTCTTTTGCCAATACGTTAAGCCGAGTGGGCATCTCGGCTGTAATTCTGTTTTGACCAATGGCAATTCCTTTTTGGCCTTATGCACTCTCAACTTCTTTTCTTCAGATTTGGCACTTTGACTCTTAATAATTGGTTGCTTTGTCTCATTGCCTTTAGTAGCCAATGTTAACACTTTAATTTACTCTTTTTTATTTGAGATCAAATCTGAAGTTGCACTCTTACGACCATCTCTTTTAACACGGTAAACTTGCTTGACCACCTCTTTCTTCATCATTGAGCTCTGGACCGATTCCTTATGATTGAAACGGTCTTTAACATGTGATTGTTCAGATATTGATCTTCTCAGAGCTGCATAATATTGGTGAGATGGTCTAAAATAAGATGGATAATTTGCCCTTGTATCATACGTGTCCCATGATGGATATGGATTTACCTGAGCGTAGGGAGGCATCCACGACATTGGCATTGGCGGCCCAAAAGCAGGATATGAAGTCTGCTTGCTCAACATCTTCCTTTGCCAATCCAAGTCTTCAGATTTATGCCTCGGGGGTGACTTCGATGCTTTTGCTTCACTCGGCTGATAAGCACTCTTTGCCTCACTTATCTTCTGATATTTTTCTAATAACCGCGCGAAAGTGACTTTCGGCCTTTTACCTTTGTGCTTACCATTGCCTTTGCTTTCTTTAACTGTGCGTGCATCGGTCTTTGAATTTTCTTGTTGCCCCCCAGTGCTAGATGTCACCATTGTAGCTTTGATGGAATTACCATCTTCAAGATTGTTGTTGATGCACTTTTTAACCATATCCTTGCTCGAAGTCTTTACCCCATCATCATTGGTGTGTACCTGTTGACCTTTAGGTGAATCGGCTTGAGATAGCCGAGTCAACATTTGATCGCCATCAAAACCAATCTGATCTAATTGTTCATATGATCGTGCCTCAACAAACTTCAATTTTCTCGATTGTGCGGCTCGATGAATCACGTTGTTGTCTTTGATATTCTCTTCAAACAAACATTGAATTTGTTCTTGTCCTGATGGCTCGACATCATGATCAATTATAATAGTATTAGTCGACGATGCACCAACGATGTGATCAACTATGCCCGGACTGAAGGTACACTGCTCGTCCATTAACTGATATTGTGATACTAGCTCTAAAACAAAACAACCGAGCAGTGCTGGCTTAGCATCATCTGACTCGGCTATGCTTTGATTTTCATCCTCTTTTCCTGATGCTTTTGAATCGGCTTCGAAGGGCTTTGGACCTGGCTTTACGTTTCCGCAACCAAAATAATTACAGAATATACGTCTCGTCTGAGACCAAATGTTAGCCAGGCATGAAACAAACAAAGTTGTCCATATGAATACAAAGTTGAGTTGGCATGACAAGAACAACTTTGGTTTTGATAAGTTGTCACTATTAGCCTCTATGAATGATACCATGTGTCGACTATCATGATTAGTGACAAGATCATTCCTAACAAATAGTACTCATTTCAATTGGACTTTCAAAATTAATTAGAATCTTACTAACGGGTGCATCAGCAATATGATTTTGACCGAATCGAAAATTGAGTAAACTATTTGCTAGGTGTACCTTTGTGAAGACGTTGCACCACTGGAACAATACATTGCTCCACTTCTGAATAATTCTCCAACGCCTCTTCCTCTTTTTCTAGATCTGGTGCCTCATCACTCGGATTGCCCGAGTATATTTTAGTCAGATTGCCCGAGTGGATTTCACTCGGATGCTCTTTGTCAGTTGAACTTTGCTCGGCCACATTTTCTTGGTCTTGATGTTCATCGTTAACTGAATTGTGTTCAGCCATATTACTGTGTTCTTGATGCTCATCAATATCTTTAGCATAGGGTAGCATGTAATCTCCCTTACATCCAGAAAAAATCGAGCACAACCAATTTGTTGCGTTTGTCGTTCCTTTGCTCAGCCAAGCTTGCATCTTCTATTTTGGTACAGGTAGCAATAGTTGGCTTGATGCACTCGGCTTTAGCCGGTGATGCACTCGTCTGGAACGATACACTCGGCTGGCATGATGCAACGCACTGGGCTTTAAACATCCTGGTGCTCAATCCGGTTTCAACCGAATCCACCGTAGTAGCCGAGTGAATCCCTTTTTGCTGGTTTGCTTGCAAAGCTTCTTTTTTATCTTGCCTCAAAAGTGTAGAAGGGCCAAAATGGTTGCTACATGGAGGAAGGCACTTGACGTATTCTTGCAAATATCCATCCCCACGCTTCTTCTTGAGTGCTTCGTAGGCCTGTCGATATGCTGCTGGTAATTCCTCAAGGGTAGCTGTAGTAAATTCGTTGACTCTATTCCCTGTGAGCTTTGGCTTGATCTTGTCCACTTGGGCCAGATATTTTTCTTTAGACTCATCCCTACTTGGATTCGCTTGCCCCCCCCCAATACTTTTACGATCTTTCGGCAATGAATTGATGTTGCCGAAATTTTGCGATTGTATAGGGGGTGTATAACATGCTGCAATGATAGGTGAAGACATGTGCACTGTTGTTGAATATTTTCTCACGCCAATTTGATCAATCGGCAACACTTTGTCTTCTTTCAAAACCCTAGCTCTTATTGCCTCATAATCAGGAACCAATCCCTTTTCGTGCTGCTCAAGGAAAATAGCACTAATCTTCTTATTTTGGGCTAAACTTTTTAATGCAGCCGGAGCCACCTTATCTCCTACAATATTAGGCACATATGCTCCTGCAGAATCTCCATTCACTCGGCCAAGGTGATCCGAGTCATGAATATTTTTAGTTTCATATGCCACTGAACAATTAATATAACGAGGTGTAGTATATGATGTTCGAGGATAACCGGTCAAATAGCTAATGGAAGCATGGCCGATTCCCCCATCCATCGGCATGTTTGGGGATGAACCCGCATATTGCGAGTCGGCTGCCGATGGATAAAACTGTGATATGCCCTCCTGCACATGAGGTGTCATATATTAATCATTCGAACAAATCGTGTTGTTCACTGGCATATTGAAAGATGTTGCCGATGCATGAAAGTTCAGATTCATAAGTTGCATGCCGCGATTATGTAAATTCCAAGTTTCTCGAACGGAATAACTAGTCGGCCTTTGCTCATTAGGGCTGGCTGACATCACATGTCCGTTGAAAGATCTAGCAAAATCAACATAATGGCTATTTGCATCTACGCAAGGAGATTGATGATACATGTTACCGTTGTAAATTGCAGCCGCTTGATGACGCTCTCCTCGTAGCAAGAACAGACTGGAGACTGTTCAAAGCTTCGTTCCCCAGCGGAGTGGCCAAAAAGTGTGTTGACACACGAACATGTCCCGTGTACCCTCGACGCCGGGGGTGATGCACCGCAGCTCACATCGAAGGAGACCCGACCGACAGCGCGATACGCAGGACAGTCGGCGGGCGCTTTTGCAGACCCGAAACCCCGCGCACCCGGGAGGGACCCTGTCAGGGATTGCGGCGGCTATGGGCTGCCCTAGGTCGATTCGCTCGCCCCTAGAGCCTCGTGGATCGCTGCCCTCCAACGCGAAGAACGAACGAAGAACGAGAAAGAAAGATACAAGGGTAAGGGATAAAAGTAGATGAACACAAAAGTGTAATTGATAGATTGGTTCGATTGGTGCTGTTTCAATCGGCCGTCACCCCCAACATATATAAGAGGCGGCTGGACTTCCCTTATAAGCAAAGGATTTATCTAGGCTTTCCTTAAAAGAAAATTACATCAATTCACGTCCAAAACCCTAGTCAAATTCGGACTGGTTTTATCCGAACTTTTCAAAACTGTTCGGTTTAAACTGGCTGCACCTTGTGGGTCCTTTTTGCGGTGGTAAACGATCTCGGATGAAAACAAGCCCAAAAGCAATCTTGACCGTTTTGACGAGACGAACAAATTTCATGTTGAAGATTTTTTGATCAGAGATCATCTTGAGGGTCAGATCGGTCTCGCAACACAGGCTATCTCCTCGCGCTACCCGTCAAACATGTGTCTGGTGGGGCGCGCCACATCTCGCCTCGTGACAGGGCTGCACTCCGATTACTCTAACTTTTGCATACGGACTCGGATTTGAACGACTTTTATATAAAAATCGATCGATTCGACGAGACGAAGACAAGCCATGTAGATCATTTTTTCATTTGAGGTCGTCTTGGGGGCTTAATCGGCTAAACTGTACTTTGAATAAAAGATCTTGGTACTTCGAGCATAGTTTCGGCCATCGAGATGAAATCGGACGGCGATGACCCAAATTTCAAAGATGTTAATATCAATAATACGGAACTCTTTCATGTAGATCACTTCTCCATTTGATTCCATCTAGATAATCATTTGAGCCCATCTTCAGCTTCTGGTCGGGTTGACTATCACAACCTCCACCCCGGTAGGCCTTCCACCCGGGTAAGCTTTCCGCACCGACAAGGTTTCACCCCGGCAAGGTTTTTACACCGGCAAGGGTTCTCCCTAGCTCGGCAAGGTTTCTACCCCGGCAAGAGTTCCTCCTCGGCAAGGTTTCTACCCCGGCAAGAGTTCCTCTTCGGCACGGTTTCTCCCTCGGCAAGATTTCACACCGGCAAGCTTCTTCGCCGGCAAGCTTTCCACACCGGCAAGCTTCTTCGCCGGCAAGCTTTCCACATCGGTAAGCCCTCACATCGGCAAGGTTTTACCCCAGCAAGGTTTCATTCAGCCGGCAAAGGCCGAATACTTTCTCCTTCAGGGCCGGCCCGTGAAGTGTTGCCTCTAACTTTTGCATACGAACCCTGATTCGTGAACATGCCAAAATCTGGTGTCAACACACCCGTCCATGGGTGGCGCAATTGGCTCTGAATGGAGGGTCAGTGCGGTTGCCGGTGTGGTCTCCTGAACACTGTCCGATGGCAGAGCTAAATCATGCTCATCGTGATCGTGCGGCGCACTCAGCAGGGGCTCGAATCCATCGAAGATCAAGTCTCCGCGGATGTCGGCCGTGTAGTTCAAGCTTCCAAACCTGACCTGGTGGCTAGGGGCGTGACTCTCGATCTGCTCCTGATGGCCAAACGAGTTGGCCCGCAGTGCGGAGCCGCCGGATACAAAGATCTGTCCGAGGAGAAAAGTCTCACCCCGGACTGCATCGCTATCAATGATTGAAGGAGCCATCCAGCCTAACGCTGACGACACAGAGGAACTCTCAATGAAAGCACCAATGTCGGTGTCAAACCCGGCAGATCTCGGGTAGGGGGTCCCGAACTGTGCGTCTAGGCGGATGGTAATAGGAGGCAGGGGACACGATGTTTACCCAGGTCGGGCCCTCTTGATGGAGGTAATACCCTACGCCCTGCTTGATTGTTCTTGATAATATGAGTAGTACAAGAGTTGATCTACCACGAGATCGAAGAGGCTAAACCCTAGAAGCTAGCCTATGGTATGATTGTTGTTGTTGGTCCTACAAACTAAATCCTCCGGTTTATAGACACCGGAGGGGGCTTGGGTTACACAGAGTCAGTTACAAGGAAGGAAATCTACATATCCGTACTGCCAAGCGTGCCTTCCACGCCAAGGAGAGTCCCATCCGGACACGGGACGAAGTCTTCAATCTTGTATCTTCATAGTCCAACAGTCCGGCCAAAGGATATAGTCCGGTTGTCCGGATACCCCCTAATCTAGGACTCCCTCGGGAACAAAAAGGTTTTATGAGTTTTATGAATAAAGAGCTCGATGATATGTCTAAAGAATTTGATGGTTTAAGATCCCAAATTCCTCATCTTGAGAAGTTGACCGCTGAAATTTTGGTTAAGCAAGCCACCTTAGTTAATAGGATGGCCGCTAAACCGGATTGCTATGAAAATAAAGATGAAGATCTAAAAGTTATTGATGTGTCCCCTATTAAATCTTTGTTTTGCAATATGAATCTTGATAATTATGGGACTGAATATGATCCACCTTTACCTAGAAGGCATTCCAAGAATTCGGAATCTTTTGATCTTGATACTAAAATTGATAAAAGTGGGATTGAAGAAATTAAAACCCTAGATGTTGCTAAACCCACTATTATGGATTTCAGGTAATTTAATTATGAAAATTGCTCTTTGATTGATTGTATTTCCTTGTTGCAATCCGTGCTAAATTCTCATCACGCTTATAGTCAAAATAAAGCGTTTACTAAACATATCGTTGATGCCTTGATGCAATCTTATGAGGAAAAACTTGAATTGGAAGTTTCTATCCCTAGAAAACTCTATGATGAGTGGGACCAACTATTAAAATTTAAATTAAAGATCATGAATGCTATGCTTTATGTGATTTGGGTGCTAGTGTTTCAACGATTCCAAAGACTTTGTGTGATTTGTTAGGTTTCCGTGATTTTGATGATTGCTCTCTAAACTTGCACCTTGCGGATTCCACTATTATGTGCCTATAGATTTTATTGTTCTTGACATAGACTGCAATCCTTCATGTCCTATTATTCTTGGTAGACCTTTCCTTAGAATGATTGGTGCAATTATTGATATGAAGGAAGGATATATTAGATTCCAATTTCCATTAAGGAAAGGCATGGAACACTTTCCTAGAAAGAAAATTAAATTACCGTATGAATCTATTATGAGAGCCACTTATGGATTGCCTACCAAAGATGGCAATACCTAGATCTATCCTTGCTTGTTATGCCTAGCTAGGGGCGTTAAACGATAGCGCTTGTTGGGAGGCAACCCAATTTTATTTTTATTAATTGCTTTTTTCTCCTGTTTAGTAATAAATAATTTATCTAGCCTCTGTTTTGGTTGTGCTTTTTGTGTTTAATTAGTGTTTGTGCCAAGTAGAACCGTTGGGAAGTCTTGGGGAAAGTCTTGTTACACTTGCTGTAAAAAACAGAAACTTTAGCGCTCACGAGAACTGCTGCCATTTTTATTTGGAAAATTCTATTTAGTTAATTATTTCTGAAGATGATTAATAGATAAATTCCTCACGCCCAGCAATTTATTTTAGAATTTTTGGGGTTCCAGATCTTGCGCTAGCTACAGATTAGTACAGACTGTTCTGTTTTTGACAGATTCCGTTTTCCGTGTGTTGTTTGCTTATTTTGATGAATCTATGGCTAGTAAAATAGTTTATAAACCATAGAGAAGTTGGAATACAGTAGGTTTAACACCAATATAAATAAAGAATGAGTTCATTACAATACCTTGAAGTGGTCTTTTGTTTTCTTTCGCTAACGGAACTCACGAGATTTTCTACTTTGAGTTTTGTGTTGTGAAGTTTTCAAGTTTTGGGTAAAGATTTGATGGATTGTGGAACAAGGCGTGGCAAGAGCCTAAGCTTGGGGATGCCCATGGAACCCCCAAGATAATCTAAGGACACCTAAAAGCCAAAGCTTGGGGATGCCCCGGAAGGCATCCCCTCTTTCGTCTACTTCTATCGGTAACTTTACTTGGAGCTATATTTTTATTCGCCACATGATATGTGTTTTTCTTGGAGCATCTTGTATAATTTGAGTATTTACTTTCTAGTTTTCCACAATCATCCTTGCTGTACACACCTTTTTAGAGAGCCATACATGATTTGGAATTTGCTAGAATACTCTATGTGCTTCGCTTATATCTTTTGAGTTATATAGTTTTGCTCTAGTACTTCACTTATATCTTTTAGAGCACGGTGGTGGATTTGTTTTATAGAAACTATTGATCTCTCATGCTTCACTTAGATTATTTTTAGAGTCTTAAATAGCATGGTAATTTGCTTAAAATCCTAATATGCTAGGTATTCAAGATTAGTAAAATTTTCTTATGAGTGTTTTGAATACTAAGAGAAGTTTGATGCTTGATGAATGTTTTGAGATATGGAGGTAATAATATCAAAGTCGTGCTAGTTGAGTAGTTGTGAAATTGAGAAATGCTTGTATTGAAGTTTGCAAATCCCGTAGCATGCACGTATGGTAAATGTTATGTAACAAATTTGAAACATGAGGTGTTATTTGATTGTCCTCCTTATGAGTGGCAGTCGGGGACGAGCGATGGTCTTTTCCAACCAATCTATCCCCCTAGGAGCATGCGCGTAGTGCCGAGGTTTTTGATGACTTGTAGATTTTGGCAATAAGTATGTGAGTTCTTTATCACTGACGTTGAGTCCATGGATTATACGCACTCTCACCCTTCCATCCTTACTAGCCTCTTAGGTACCGTGCATTGCCCTTTCTCACGTTGAGAGTTGGCGCAAACTCCGCCGGTGCATCCAAACCCCGTGATATGATACGCTCTTTCACACATAAACCTCCTTATATCTTCCTCAAAACAGCCACCATACCTACCTATTATGGCATTTCCATAGCCATTCCGAGATATATTGCCATGCAACTTTCCACCATTTCGTTTATCATGACACATTCATTATTGTCATATTGCTTAGCATGATCATGTAGTTGACATAGTAATTGTGGCAAAGCCACCATGCATAATTCTTTCATACATGTCACTCTTGGTCCATTGCATATCCCAGTACACCGCCGGAGGCATTCATATAGAGTCATCTTTTGTTCTAGTATCGAGTTGTAAGCACTGAGTTGTAAATAAATAGAAGTGTGATGATCATCATTTTCTAGAGCATTGTCCCAAGTGAGGAATAAAAAAAGAGAAAGGCCATAAAAAAGAGAAAGGCCATAAAAAGAGAAAATCTATGAAAAAAATGAGAGAAAAAGAGAGAAGGGACAACGTTACTATCCTTTGCCACACTTGTGCTTCAAAGTAGAATCGTAATCTTCATGATAGAGAGTCTTTTGTTTTGTCACTTTCATATACTAGTGGGAATTTTCATTATAGAACTTGTCTTGTATATTCCAACAATGGGCCTCCTCAAGTGCCCTAGGTCTTCGTGACCAAGGAAGTTGGATGCACACCCACTTAGTTTCTTTCGTTGAGCTTTCATACATTTATAGCTCTAGTGCATCCGTTGCATGGCAATCCCTACTCCTTGCATTAACATCAATCGGTGGGCATCTCCATAGCCCATTTATTAGCCTCATTGATGTGATACTTTCTCCTTTTTTGTCTTCTCCACATAACCCCCTCATTATATTCTATTCCACCCATAGTGCTATGTCAATGGCTCGCGCTCATATATTGCGTGAAAGTTTATAGGTTTGAGATTACTAAAGTATCAAACAATTGCTTGGCTTGTCATCGGGGTTGTCCATGATGAGAGCATTCTTGTGTGACGAAAATGGAGCATGACTAAACTATATGATTTTGTAGGGATGAACTTTCTTTGGCCATGTTATTTTGAGAAGACATAATTGCTTAGTTAGTATGCTTGAAATATTATTGTTTTTATGTCAATATGAACTTTTGTCTTGAATCTTTTGGATCTGAATATTCATACCACAATTAATAAGAATTACATTAAAATTATGCCAAGTAGCACTCCACATCAAAAATTCTGTTTTTATCATTTACCTACTTGTGGACGAGCAGGAATTAAGGTTGGGGATGCTTGATACGTCTCCAATGTATCTATAATTTTTTATTGCTCCATGCTATATTATCTACTGTTTTGGACATTATTGGGCTTTATTATCCACTTTTATATTTTTTTTGGGACTAACCTATTAACCGGAGGCCAGCACAGAATTGCTGCTTTTTGCCTGTTTTAGGGTTTCGAAGAAAAGGAATATCAAACGGCGTCCAAACGGAATGAAACCTTCGGGAACGTGATTTTCTCAACGAACAAGACCCAGCAGGCTTGGGCCCTACGTCAAGACACAAAAGAGGAGGCCACGAGGTAGGGGGCGCGCCTACCCCCCCCCCCCCCCGGGGGGCCCCCCCCCCCCCCCCCCCCCCGAGGCGCGCCCTCCACCCTCGTGGGCCCCCTGTTGCTCCACCGACATACTGCTTCCTCCTATATATACCTACGTACCCCCAAACGATCAGATACAGAGCCAAAACCCTAATTCCACCGCCATAACTTTCTGTATCCACGAGATCCCATCTTGGGGCCTGTTCCGGAGCTCCGCCGGAGGGGGCATCGATCACGGAGGGCTTCTACATCAACACCATAGGCCCTCCGATGAAGTGTGACTAGTTCACCTCAGACCTACGGGTCCATAGTTAGTAGCTAGATTGCTTCTTCTCTCTTTTTGGATCTCAATACAATGTTCTCCCCCTATCTTGTGGAGAACTATTCAATGTAATCTTCTTTTTTCGGTGTGTTTGTTGAGAACGATGAATTGTGGGTTCATGATCAAGTCTATCTATGAACAATATTTGAATCTTCTCTGAATTCTTTTATGTATGATTGGTTATCTTTGCAAGTCTCTTCGAATTATCAGTTCGGTTTGGCCTACTAGATTGATCTTTCTTGCAATGGGAGAAGTGCTTAGCTTTGGGTTCAATCTTGCGGTGTCCTTTCCCAGTGACTATTGGGGCAGGAAGGCACGTATTCTATTGTTGCCATCGAGGATAACAAGATAGGGTTTTCATCATATTGCATGAGGTTATCCCTCTACATCATGTCATCTTGCCTAAGGCGTTACTCTGTTTTCATTAACTTAATACTCTAGATGCATGCTGGATAGCGGTCGTTGAGTGGAGTAATAGTAGTAGATGCACGCAGGAGTCGGTCTACTTGTCTCGGACGTGATGCCTATATACATGATCATACCTAGATATTCTCATAACTATGCTCAATTCTATCAATTGCTCAACAGTAATTTGTTCACCCACCATGGAATAATTATGCTCTCGAGAGAAGGCACTAGTGAAACCTATGGCCCCCGGGTCTATCTTCATCATATTAATCTCCCAACACTTAGTTATTTCCATTGCTTTTACTTTGCTTTTATTTTACTTTGCATCTTTATCATAAAAATACCAAAAATATTATCTTGTCATATCTATCAGATCTCACTCTCATAAGTGGCCGTGTAGGGATTGACAACCCCTTATCACGTTGGTTGCGAGGATTTATTTGTTTCGTGCAGGTATGAGGGACTGGCGCGTAGCCTCCTACTGGATTGATACCTTGGTTCTCAAAAACTGAGGGAAATACTTACGCTACTTTGCTGCATCATCCCTTCCTCTTCGGGGAAAACTAACGCAGTGCTCAAGAGGTAGCAATCATGCATAGCAAAAGCAGCATCATCAATAATATGCGACATGTCAAAATCAATAGCAGGTGTAGGTGTCGCAAGCTTACACAAAACAAATGGTGAATGAAGTGAAAAGCTAGATGGCAGTTCCTTACGTCCCCTCATAGTAGAGGTATAGATCTTAGTTTTGTTGTCTTTCAGATTCTTCATAGTGATCAACAGATATAAGTCCCATGTGACTCAGAGGATAGAGCTATGCTCCCCGACAACGGCGCTAGAAAAAGGTCTTGATAACCCACAAGTATAGGGGATCACAATAGTTTTCGAGGGTAGAGTATTCAACCCAAATTTATTGATTCAACACAAGGGGGGCCAAAGAACATTCTCAAGTATTAGCAGCTAAGTTGTCAATTCAACCTCACCTGAAAGACTTAATATTTGTAACAGTGGCAAAAGTAAGAGTAGTAGTTTTGTAGCAAACGTAACAGCGGCAACGGAATAGTAACTTAGCAAGGATCAATATGAAACGAACTTGTAGGCAATGGATCAATGATGGATAATTATGTCGGATGGCATTCATCATCCAACAATTATAACAAAGAGTGACATAGAACTAGCTCCAACTCATCAATATAATGTAGGCATGCATTCTGAATATAGTCATACGTGCTTATGGAAGAACTTGCATGGCATATTTTGTCCTACCCTCCCGTGGCAGCGGGGTCCTAATGGAAACTAAGGGATATAAAGGCCTCCTTTTAATAGAGAACCAGACCAAAGTATTAGCACTTAGTTAATACATGAACTCCTCAAAGTACGGTCATCACCGGGAAGTGGCCCGACTATTGTCACTTCGGGGTTGCCGGATCATAACACGTAGTAGATGACTATAACTTGCAAGATAGGATCGAGAACACAAATATATTCATGAAAACATAATAGGTTCAGATCTGATATCATGGCACTCGGGCCCTAGTGACAAGCATTAAGCATAGGAAAGTCATAGCAACATCAATCTTAGAATATAGTGGATTCTAGGGATCAAACCTAACAAAACTAACTCAATTACATGGTAAATCTCATCCAGCCCATCACCGTCCTGCAAGCCTACGATGTAATTACTCACACATGACGGTGAGCATCTTGAAATTGGTGATGGAGGATGGCTGATGAAGACGATGGCGACGATTTCCCCTCTCCGGAGCCTAAAAGGACCCCAGATCTACCCTCACGAGGCAGAACAGGTGGCGGGGGCTCCGTATCATACGTGATGAATCATTCTCTCTGATTTTTTTCTCCCTGAACGTGAATATATGGAGTTGGAGATGAGGTTGGTGGAGCTTCATGGGACCCACAAGGCAGGGGGTGTGCTCGAGGGGGGGGGCGCCCTCCACCGTTGTGGACAGCCGGTGGACCACCTTCTCCAAAAATATTCTAGGTGAAATTTCATGTCATTCCGAGAACTTCTATATCTGCACAAAAATAACACCAATGTAATTCTTCTGAAAACAGCGTCACTTTGGGTTAGTTCCATTCAAATCATGCAAATTAGAGTCCAAAACAAGGGCAACAGAGTTTGGAAAAGTAGATATGATGCAGACGTATCAGAACATGCCACCAAAGCGCCGCCAGCATCCGCTCCAAGAACTTGGAACAGGGGTTTCCCCGGAGTGCGAGAGTAAAAGTTGTAGACACTCGATCGATGATGCCTCCAAGAAGGTGTGCATCACCCACAGACGTTGTCGTTGTAAGCTCCAGCGAAATCCAGAGCAAGGCTTACGCCCCGAGTAGCCAACGCCGACTGCTACTAGAGTCTGAAGCTACCGATCAGAATAGCCCCGCCGTCGACACCTGCACCACGTGGAGCCATCGACTAGGCTACCCCATCACCATCGTAGGAGCCTGAACCGGCCACATGTGGCCAGATCCGGCGACCCACGCAGCAGCCAACCCAGCGACCAATACCAAACGTCCTTACCATGCCCGAGGGATGATGCATTATCAGAGAGTGTCGACGACCTAACATCCAGCCGTGGTGCTGCCCACGCAGCCGCCAAAGTCGCCCCTGCTGAAGAAGAGATTCGGGGCGGCCGCCCCAGCATTCGAGCACCACATGCCATCACGTCCTCCGACCCTGTCCCGCCGGAGCAGTAGCAGCACATCCTCGCACCACTGCGACCTCCTGGTAGTGAGTCCACGTCGCACGACCACACGCGGAGGCAGATCCACCTAGCTGGCCCAATGCGCACCACCCGCCGCACACCTCTCCCAGCTCCTGAGCCACACCTAGAAAGCCTACGCAGTCGCACCGCACGAGGCCGCCGCGAGCCTGGTACTGCGTTGCTCCTTCCCTCGTACATCCGGATCCACACCAGGCCGCGCCGGGGCCAAGCCAGCCAGTGTCGGAGCGGCGCCCACGCGCCCACGTCATGCAGCTTCTCCACGCCACTCACCTGATGCAGCTTGTCCGCCCTAGCCTGAGGCAGCTCCTCTGTGCTTCCTACCCGCTACCACAACTCTGCCAACCACGACCAAAACCTTGAGCCCCTCTACCGCCGGCGTGCATAGCCTTTGGAGCACATCCCACTATCGGCACTCTAGGCCAACAGATCCGCCGCTGCCACACTGTCAAACAGGCCCACTACCGACACCGCTCAGGCTTTGCCCAGTGGTGCCCTCCCACATCGATGAGGGGAGAGGAGGAGGGGGAAGGGCCCTAGCCAGCCGGATTTGGGTCACCCCGGTGCGGCTGTGGAGCCGCACGAGAGCGGGAGAGGATTACTTTCACTCATCAAGTCATGATTACCTTAAGCTTGTGACCCCATAGGTTTGGTAGAAACATAGACATGAAAGAAACCCTTTCATTCAATGGCTGATAATGGAACCGTGTGCATCCATATCGATCCATATGATTACACGAACGACATTCGAGTGAACCATTTGCTATGATGTGATGTTACCTTTGCTTCATGATACTTTGCAAAAACCGAGATGCATCGGTATCCTCTAACATGCGCTGCAACTTCAACTTTTCCTTTTCACTTGTGTAGTTTCTCTTTGCATCAACAATAATGGCCCAACCAAGATCATCAGCGGGCTCATCTGATGCCTCCTTTTCAGCTTCTTCCCCCATTATAGTACCATTATATTCGGGGAACCCATGGCCAGGATAGCTATCATCATCCTCTTTTTCTTATTCTGCTCCATTAGAACCCCTCACTAGTAGAAAACAGGGCTTTGGTCCAGGCCGGGTCAGCCCACTAATCCCGGTTCAGTCTAGAACCGGGACCAATGTGGGCATTGGTCCCGGTTCATGAGCCCAGGGGGCCGGCCGGGCCACGTGGGCCATTGGTCCCAGTTCATCTGGACCTTTTGGTCCCGGTAGGTGGGATGAACCGGGACCAATGGGCCTTGCTCCTGGCCCACCACCATTGGTCCCGGTTGGTGGCTTGAACCGGGACCAAAGGCTCCCCTTTAGTCCCGGCTCATGTCACCAACCGGGACCAATGAGGTGCCTATATATACCCCCTCGTGCAAGAGCAGAGCACACTGCTCTGTTTTTTCTGGCCGAGGGGGAGAATGCTTTGTGGTGCTCTAGCTCACCTCCTGTGCACATGAGGTGTTCGATGGAATGCCCGAGCCACACTACTTAAGCTTTATCCTCTCGAAGCTCGACCTCCAAGCTCCATTTTCCTCGAGATTTGTCTAGATTTAGCGGTCCGTCACGCCCCGTCCCCGTCTTCACCGCCGTCGATCACCCGCGCCGATCTCATCACCGACACCACCGTGGTGAGCCTCTTGTTCTTATCTTCTTTCTGAAAGGAAAAATATTCTTACTTGTTTGTTTAGATAGATACTTGTATCATTTTCTTACATTTATTATTGCATCTTATATAGTGCGATGGTTTTGGTATCCGCCCCCGTTGGCCCTCGTCCTGTCTATGATTCGTATGTGGTATGTATATTATCTTTATAACTATTGGTTCATTTGTTGTTTATGAAAATTATGCCGACCAACGTGACATAGATTTTATTTATCTAGGATGTATGTGAATCGGAAATGCCAACCGACCCTATTGTCGAGAGGTTAAATTTAGTTGAAGAAGAAAACAATTTGTTGAAGGAAAAAATAAAAAAAATTGAGGAGGAGAAGATGATATTGGAGTTGCATGTTGCGGATGTCGTCGATGATCACAAGATCAAGATGGATGCAATGCGCTTGAATATTAGAAAGATTAGAAAATATGCCATTCATACCGAGGCTTGGTATCATTATGCCGTTGGATCAATTGTTACCTTGGTTGCGATTATGATCGCATTTGTTTTCGCATTGAAATGTTTTACATAGTTTCAATGTATGGTTTAATTAATTAGATGCTCTGGAGAGCTATATGTTGTTAGATGAGAACTATGTATGCACTTTGGTTTTAATGTGATGATGAACTTCTATTAATTTGGACACTTAATTATATATAATGCACGCAGATGAACCGGCAAGGGATGTACGGTGACAGACACACCCGCGAGTACATTAAGGGCGTGCATGAGTTTCTCGATGCGGCTGAGGCAAACAAGCAAAATGGTTTTATGTGTTGTCCATGCACTGAATGTGGGAATACGAGGTCTTACTCTAACCGGAAAATCCTTCACTCCCACCTACTTTACAAGGGTTTCATGCCACACTATAATGTTTGGACGTGGCACGGAGAAATAGGGGTTATGATGGAAGACGGCGAAGAAGAAGACTACGATGACAACTATGTGCCCCCTGAATAGGGTGATGCTGCAACGGGGGGAGCTGGTGAAGATCAAGAGGAACCAGACGATGTGCCCAATGATGCTGCAACGGGTGAAGCTGCTGAAGATCAAGAGGAACCAGACGATGTGCCCGATGATGATGATCTCCGCCAGTTATAGCCGGACATGAAACCAGACATAAACGCTACCCACAGATGTGTTCTTCTTGCGGTTTTATGATATCTTTGCGATGTTTCTCACAAGGAGCCTCGATTTTACAATAGTCCGCATTTTTGCGCTACATATGAAATCCGTCATCGCGAGAGAACAAATCTCGCAAATCTATGTGGTGGATCCATACTACATGCACGAGTCCTTCTTGAGTCTCGACGACTTTGAGGATACAACTACTAAGGAGTACATCGAAAACTTCCTAATAAGGAATAAGGACAAGGAAACGGTCCTCCTGTCTTATCATCCAATGTAATTTAGTGCCTAATAACCCTTTCATACATTTCAATCATTCCTTCTCACTCATATGGAGAATAATTTGACGTGGTTTTCCCGCAGCAACGGGCACGCGGTCCTTATCGTTCTTTTCCTGTGAGTCTACCATGCCGTGTATTTCAACCCTTCTAGAAACCACGAGAAGAAGGACTACACCGACATAATGGATATTCTAGATGATGCTCTACATGGCTTC
The DNA here is from genome assembly GCF_003073215.2 of Triticum urartu. Lineage (NCBI taxonomy): Eukaryota > Viridiplantae > Streptophyta > Magnoliopsida > Poales > Poaceae > Triticum > Triticum urartu. Next base: position 12,123,786 of record NC_053025.1, read on the forward strand.
AGCATGAGGGGTGGCCACCTTGATATCAGGAAAAAAGGAACCGCAAGTTGGGTTTCTCGCATAAAACTAACTTCCGCGGCATCCATCAACCAACATCAAGCAGGAACGATGGATTCTACCTCCTCCATCTCATGATGGAGTTCAAAAGGGATGACCAAAATCTTCACATGACAACCAGAAACGATGATTGTATCCGCAAACGGGAAGAATCCCTATGAGAAGAATCGGATTATAAACTCATAGATGACTTCTTTCGCATCCAAAGGGACATTTGAAGGAATATCATGAAAGAAGTCGTCAAAGAGAAGGGGATGTTTCACCATGGCCCTATATCGCGAGCTGATGTCCGAACTCACATAGGCCGTTCAAGAAGCTAGGGTGCATCCTCGATCATATGGAATGATGGAACTTCCAGTGATAGACGATTGTCGGTGTCAAAACCGACGGATCTCGGGTAGGGGGTCCCGAACTGTGCGTCTAGGCGGATGGTAACAGGAGGCAGGGGACACGATGTTTTACCCAGGTTTGGGCCCTCTTGATGGAGGTAAAACCCTACGTCCTGCTTGATTAATATTGATGATATGGGTAGTACAAGAGTCGATCTACCACGAGATCAAGGAGGCTAAACCCTAAAAGCTAGCCTATGGTATGATTGTTGTTCGTCCTATGGACTAAAACCCTCCGGTTTATATAGACACCGGAGAGGGCTAGGGTTACACAGAGTCGGTTACAATGGTAGGAGATCTACATATCCGTATCGCCAAGCTTGCCTTCCACGCCAAGGAAAGTCCCTTCCGGACACGGGACGAAGTCTTCAATCTTGTATCTTCATAGTCCAGGAGTTCGGCCGAAGGTATAGTCTGGCTATCCGGACACCCCCTAATCCAGGACTCCCTTAGTAGCCCCTGAACCAGGCTTTAATGACGACGAGTCCGGCGCGCAGATTATCTTCGGCATTGCAAGGCGGGTTCCTCCTCCAAGTACTTCATAGAAGATTTTGAACACAACGGTGGTGTCCGGCTCTGCAAAACAAGTTTCCACATATTGCCATAGAGAGAATAATATTTACACAAATCTAACCTGCTGACGTATTCTACAGCATGACATCACACCACGGCCAGGTCTTTATTCAAATCGTTTTACTGTTCCACCTCAGCGTGTTTAGCGAGGCGATTTCCTTGGCACATCTTGTCAAAGCAGAGATTGTGTCCCCTTATTCCGGGATTCTCATCAATACGGGCGTGGGTAACCCAACCGCGCCATTGATTACGGCGCTTGGGAGATAAGCGAGTTTTACCAGGCTGGTGGGGACACGTAGTCGCGCCCGCCCATATAAGGGGATAAGGATCCACCATTTCATCCACGCCATCTTCCTCCTTTGCCTATCTATTTTTGCGCACTCGACCTCTAGTGCCCAAGTCCGCACTCCCCACCTCAACCTTCTCCAGCCATGTCCGGAGCGGGAGGCAAGTGGATGGTCTCCTCCATCACGGAGGGACACATAAAAAAACTGAGGAAGGCCGGATACTTGTCTAACGACATTGCTTACCGGCTTCCAGAAGAGGGGCAGCTCATCCCCAGCCCTAGGCCCCATGAGAGGGTGGTGTTCCTCCCCCATTTCCTCCGCGGACTGGGTTTCCCTCTCCACCCATTTTTCCGAGGGCTCATGTTCTACTATGGCCTGGATTTCCACGATCAGGCCCCGAACTTTGTCCTCAACATCTTGGCGTTTATCGTCGTGTGCGAGGCCTTCCTCCGCATCCGCCCCCATTTCGGCCTATGGCACAAGACTTTCAATGTCAAGTCGAAGGTGGTGCGCAGCACCCAGGCGGAGTGCGGAGGCGCCATGGTGGGCAAGATGCCCAAAGTCCTGTGGCTCGAGGGATCCTTCGTGGAGTCCCTAAAGGGGTGGCAATCGGGGGGGTTTTACATCACCGAGCCGCGCGACCCTAAATGGGTCGTAGCCCCTGAGTTCCGATCCGGACCCCCTACGCGGCTCTCCTCCTGGAAAGAGACGGGCCTGTCGTGGGGTAAAAAAGGAGAGCTGACCGGACTCCAAACATGCCAAACCTTGGTGGACAGGAAGCTCAAACTTGTTAACGTAGTCCAGGTTATGCTCATCCGCCGGATCCTCCCATGTCAACAACGGGCTTTCAACCTGTGGGAGTTCGACCCAGCGCGGCACCAAACTCTGAGCAGGCTCTTCGACACGATGTACGAAGATGCCTGGAAGGTGCTTTTCAAGGGCGCCGAGGCCCCCACATCCGCTACCGAGGATCGTGGATTCAGCACGCAGCGTCATGCTCGTGCGGTAAGCTATTTTTACCTCTTACAGGCTATTAGTTTTTCATAGTTTGACTCCATGCGGGATCTAAGCTCCCTTACCCTCGACAGGATTGGCAGGAGACGTCCGGACAGAACAACTGTCCGGCTCCTTTGCCCGAAGGCCCAGCGGACGCTCGCTTGGCGAAGCTGCTGGTTCCGGCACCCTATGTGGTGCCGGAGAAGAAGGCCAAGAAGAAGGCCACGGGAACTAGAAAGAGTGCCCGGCGCCCGGAGGTGTCGGGTTCATCCGACGACTCCAAGGCGCCCTCCTCCCATGAAGACGGGGAGGAGGAAGAAGAGACCTCTCCCCCTCCAGCGGGGGGAGAGAAGAAAAGGAAGGCCGCCCCGACTGGGTAGGCCGAAGGGTCCAAGAGGGGGAAGACCCTTCCTCCAGACTACTCCACCAACGCCGACGATGACGAAAAGGAGTGGCCGCACAGGGCCAAGCCCCTGGCGAGATCGTAAGTGTTCAGATACCAAAGCAATTCATAGTGTTCCTTTTTTGCACAGCTCCTCCTTACGCCGAATAGGACTACACAGTCCGCCCAAGGCCAGGCTTGACGAGTGGTCGAGCGGCTCCCTGGATTCGTCGGATGTTAATTCTCTTCCGACGGCTACCTCTCCCCACCCTACGGGCGACGCCGAGGTGGCGTTTCAACAGGTTCCAAGCCAGGAGGAGGTGGTCCTGGAGGCACCGCAAGGCGACCTCCCGGACTCCAGGGGTGAAGGGGATAGAACCCCCAAGGGCTCCAAGTCCGTCTTTGAGCCGGACACCGCGCCGGAACCTTTAACGGTTCCGGACTCCGGTAGGCAGCCTCCTTCCAAGAGGAGCAAGCCTACCGAGCCGGTGACCTCCATTCAACCGGAGGCACCGGACAACTTGCTGGAGGTGCTTAACAGCGCCTCCATCGACGAGGAGCACCGCACTATTGTGAGTGCGGTGATCCAGAAGGTTCAGCCCGCCAAGAGCGGACTGACTGAAGCCTGTGCCAGCCTTCTAACAGGCTTTGAGGTAAGTAAAGAATATGTAAAAATATTACCGCATAGACAGTAGCCCCTGATGCTCCGTTCGGCGTTCGGAAAGAAAAGCCGAATAGAGGATCTAAATGATATTCGCAGGAGTCTAACAAAAGTAAGTCGATATGCGTATGCAGGCTTCGCTGTTAGCATCCGCCGCACTGACTGCGGAGGTGGGCACGCTGAAGCAGAACCTCGAGCGGTCCGAGCAAGAGCTCGGCCTAGCCAAGCAGCAACTCGAGGAGAAGGAAGGAAAGAAATACCTTATTTAAATATGTGAAAGGCGCAATTGCAAAAAGTGACAGGATTAACGTGGCTATTGTAGGGGCCACAACTGAGGTGGCGACCCTTAAGAAAGTGTTGTCCGAGGCCAAGAAGAGGGCGGCCACGGAGCGCACCGAGCGGGAGAAGCATGAGACGCAGGTTGGCGAGGTGTGGCAAGAGCTCCAGGCTCTCATGAAAAAACATGAGAGTTTGGAGCTTGACTCGAAGACGCGAGAGTCTGAGCTCGCGGCGGCCATTGAAGATGCCAAGTCTGCCAAGGCCGAAACCCAGAAGGTCCTCCAGGAGGTTGAGGCGATAAAAAAGATAGCGGCGGGGAAGGCATTTTTTATGCAAAGCAAGCACGTAAAAGTGAATTACTTGTTACTTACCCGAATCCGGAGCTCTCCAGGATTGTTCGCAGACTTGCCCCGTAGCGTGTCGGATGCCGCCGCCTTCTACCGAGCCAAGGAGGGAAGCTCGACGGAGAAGGTGTTCTGGTCTCAGTATGAGAGGCCGAACACCCGGTGCCCTTAAGTGACCAGCTGAAACAGCTGGTCGAGCTCCATAAGGTGGCCGAACAAGCCATGAGGAGCCTCATAGTCCCACTGTGGCCTGGAGAGGCCATGCCTCGGAGCTACTTCGGGCTGGTGAGGCGGCTGGTGGAGGCCTGTCCAAGGCTCAAAGTCATCAAGCGCTCCGTATGCATCGAGGGTGCCCGTAGGGCGCTTACCCGTGTGAAGGTGCACTGGGGCAAGCTGGATGCTGAGAAGCTTGTGAAGGACGGGCCACCGCCGGGCAAGGAGCATCGCAAGCCCGAGATGTATTATGAGGGCGTTCTGAAGGGTGCCCGCCTTGTGGCGGATGAATGTTCCATGGATGTAATTTTTCAGTAAACTCGCTCGTTTTGTCCTATGCGCTGAAAACTTGTTCATGTGCGCTATGCAACGCTTTTTGAATTTAAAATATTACCTTCTGTACGGCCGTTTATCAAATTTGAGAGATGGCGAGTCGCCGGCTTCTGCCCCCATGCCACGAGTGCTGTGTTCGGGATAAACATGAGCGCTCTTTTTCCCATTCTTGGGTCATTCGAGGGAGGCGCTCAACACAAAGAACAAGGCAATCGGACTATAATGCTTGAACACTCTCACTTAGCCATAGAATTCTATAATTTTAAATTTCGGCGAAGCCCCTAGTGTTCGAAAGACCGAGTTCGGGGCGCTATACACGCCTAGGCCGGACAAAGCCGACTCCTCGCTCTAAGCGGCATAAGTCTTTAGGGACTCGAAAACCTCTCGAACAGCGACCAGCTCTTGCCTCATCATGACGGTCAGTTTTAGCTTTTTCTACTGAGGTGCCTAGCCTAGCTCAACTGGGGCACAAGCGTAGTAGTTCTCCTAGTGCTACCTTAGCCGATATAACGGAACATAAGGTACCAAAACATAGGAGCCGGGCAAACCCAACTATTGACCCAAGACATGATTCGGAGCCGATGCATATAATGCTATAAGTTCGGGGTGCCGCACTAGTGAAAGTGTTCAGACTTCTCACACCGTATTATGGGGTACTTAAGCCCTTGGCGTATTGGCCGTACCAAAGTGTATGGGTGCAACATGTCATTAATGAACATATATTCGTAAAAAATGAGTAATGCGATAATAGACAGAAGCTGTGCATTGTTTATTTAAAAAACCTGCGATCAAAGCAGAACGATACAAATACTGCAGTAAGCAAAAGATGGGACTATTTAACATGTCCTTTCCAGGGGCAAGCTGCGGAATGTTATGTGAAACAGGTATACTGCTCGTTATAGAGACCACCTTAGAGTTTCATAGTGCGGCGTAGTTTCTGCTTCCCTGGTTGTATCGTTTGTGCGGCAATTGTACTGCCGGACAAGCCTTCCGAAGAATGGAGTCCTGAAAATAAGAGAAAATTAAGAAATCGGCAGCCCCTAGTGCGGTTTAAGCCGCGTTTCGGGCGTGCCGTGATGGTGCCCCTCCCCCTGCGCCCACGGTATTTCCAGACCGTAGTGATGTACGTGCAACACTGGTTTCGCAAATTCACGAGGGCTTGGGTTGGGGCCGCATTGCTATGCTTGCTCGGAACATGCCAGGCGGTTTTGTTGTAGGTTACTCCGGGCGCGCTTGACGGTGTTCAGACGTTTAATGGCCGGACTGGAGAATTGCGTTGAGAGGCTGCTTTGTACTTCCGCTGCGATAGCCGCCGTATGCTCCTCCGTTCGAAGAGAGCGTTCGGTGTTTCCATTGACCGTGATGACGCCTCGAGGGCCTGGCATCTTGAGCTTGAGGTATGCGTAATGCGCCACCGCATTGAACTTGGCAAATGCGGTTCGCCCGAGCAGTGCGTTATAGCCACTACGGAACGGGACTATGTCAAAGATTAACTCCTCGCTTCGGAAATTATCTGGAGATCCGAAGACCACTTCAAGTGTAACTGAGCCTGTACAGTTGGCCTCTACACCTGGTATGACGCCTTTAAAGGTCGTTTTGGTGGGTTTAATCCTCGAGGGATCGATGCCCATTTTCCGCACTGTATCCTGATAAAGCAGGTTCAGGCTGCGGCCGCCGTCCATAAAGACTCTTGTGAGGTGAAATCCGTCAATAATTGGGTCTAGAACCAATGCGGCGAATCCGCCATGACGGGTGCTAGTGGGGTGGTCCCTTCGATCAAAAGTGATCGGGCAGGAAGACCATGGGTTGAACTTTGGGGCGACTGGCTCCATCGCGTATACGTCCCTTAGCGCACGCTTCCGCTCCCTCTTGGGGACGTGGGTTGCGTATATCATGTTCACCGCCTGCACTTGTGGGGGAAAACCTTTCTGTCCACTGTTGTTCGGCGGCCGGGGCTCCTCCTCGTCATCGCTATGCAGCCCCTTGTCTCTGCTGTCGGCATTTAACTTGCTTGCCTGCTGGTTTTTAGGGGGTGCCATGTATCTGGCATGAGCGGTCGAGTATTCGGTCCAAGCTGGACGGGCCCGGAGTATTTCTTTGAATGGATTTTTCCGCTGACCGGGTTTAGAGCCTCTGAATCCGGCATTAACTGCCGTATCCTCAGCATTGTCGCCATTAATGCGGCGCTTTTGCTTGTGGCGATGCGACCTGCCACTGCTACCCTTGGTATCCTAATTACCAGGGCTCTTGGTCATGTTATTGCTGCGAGCTAGCCAGCTGTCTTCTCCCGCGCAAAAGCGGGTCATAAGTGTCGTGAGGGCTGCCATAGATTTCGGCTTTTCCTGTGCTAGGTGCCGTGCAAGCCACTCGTCGCGGATGTTGTGCTTGAAGGCTCCTATGGCCTCTGCGTCCGGACAGTCGACGATTTGATTTTTCTTGGTTAGGAACCGTGTCCAGGATTGTCTGGCCGATTCCTCTGGCTGCTGAATTATGTGGCTAAGGTCATCGGCGTCTGGTGGTCGCACATAAGTGCCCTGGAAATTGTCGAGGAATGTGGTTTCCAGGTCCTCCCAACAACCAATTGATTCTGCTGGCAAGCTGTTAAGCCAATGCCGAGCTGGTCCTTTAAGCTTGAGTGGGAGGTATTTGATGGCGTGTAGGTCATCACCGCGGGCTATGTGGATATGAAGGAGATAGTCCTCGATCCATACCGCAGGATCTGTTGTGCCATCGTATGATTCGATGTTCACGGGTTTGAAACCCTCGGGGATTTGATGATCCATTACTTCATCTGTGAAGCATAGTGGGTGTGCGGCGCCTCTGTATTGGGCTATATCACGACGCAGCTCAAACGAGCTTTGTCAACTGTGTTCGGCCTGGCCGGATTTATTGTATCCGGAGTGACGATTACCGTCTCGTGCCGTGGGGCGCCCACGTGATCCGTAGATCGATCGTGTTTTCCTTGCCTTGTCTTCCAATATATCTCGCAGGTCTGGCGCATTTTCCCATGCCTTGGTATTTTTTGAGCGACGCCGGGGTGCGGCTTGAGCGGAGGGCCAAGAGGCCTCTCTGTCGTGGCCACGGGGTGGCCGGTAGTCCACATCATGCGCTGGTGATGTAGGTTTAGGTGATTCCTCCTCTAATTGGGGTAGCAACCTGCACTTTGGGTATCTCTTGGAGGGGCGTTCGAGTTTATGCTCTTCGGCCGCAAGGACTTCGGTCCATCTGTCAGCTAGCAAATCTTGATCAGCTCTAAGCTGTTGCTGTTTTTTCTTGAGGCTGCTCGCCGTGACCATAAGCCTGCGTTTGAAACGCTCTTGTTCGACGGGATCCTCCGGCACGACAAATTCATCGTCGTTGAGGCTTGCCTCGTCTTCGGAGGAAGGCATATAATTATCGTCCTCGACCTCTCTATCTGCCGCTCTCTCATGAGGGCTGGCTTCTCGATCCTCCTGTGCTGAATCTTGCTGGAGGTGGTTGTCTTCGGCACTGTCCGGAGTGTTATTATCTCCCGTGCCGGAATCACCGTTTTTGCTATGGCGGGATTTAAAGCGGCGCCGCTGACGCCGGCGCTTAGGTTGCTTTTGGAGGGGTCATCCTCCGCTATTCCATCGCCATTGCCTTCTTTTGGGGTGTCCACCATGTATATAACATATGGCAAGGTGGCTTTCCAGTGCCTATAGGTGCTGGTTCTTGATCGTCTCCTGCATCGGCGTCCATACCATCGATGTCTTCGGAGTCGAAGTCGAGCATGTCGGTTAAATCATCGACAGTGGGCACGAAGTGGGTGGTGGGTGGGCTTTGAATTTCTTCATCATCTGCATCCCAACCTTGTCGACCATAGTCCGGCCAGGGCTCTCCTGATAAAGAGAGAGACTTTAGTGAATTCAGAATATCGCCGAAGGGCGAGTGCTGAAAGACGTCCGCGGCGGTGAACTCCATGATCGGCGCCCAATCGGATTCGATCGGTAGGGGCGCGGAGGGCTCGGAGTCTGGAGAGGAGTCCGGCTCCTTGGAGTCACGAGCTTCGCAGAGAATAGGGCTGGTGTTCGGCTCGATCGCCATAGAGATTGCAGCCCCCGAGGTGGTGTCCAACCACCCATCCTCGATTGGCGCAGTTGGCTCCGAATTAAGGGTCGGAGCTGATGCGGGTGCGACCTCCAGGGCACCATTCGGCGGCAGAGCTAGATCATGCCCGTCGTGACAGTGCGGCGCATTCGGCTGTGGCTCGAATCCGTCGAAGATCAAGTCTCCGCGGATGTCGGCCGTGTAGTTCAAACTTCCAAATCTGACCTGATGGCCAGGGGCGTAGCTTTCGATCTGCTCCAGATGGCCCGCATTGCGAAGCCGCCGAATACGAAGATCTGCCCGGGGAGAAAAGTCTCACCCTGGATCGCATCGCTGTTGATGATCGGAGAAGCCATCGGGCCTAAAAGCGACGACACAGAGGAACTCTCAATGAAAGCACCAATGTCGGTGTCAAAACCGGCGGATCTCGGGTAGGGGGTCCCGAACTGTGCATCTAAGCGGATGGTAACAGGAGGCAGGGGACACGATGTTTTACCCAGGTTCGGGCCCTCTTGATGGAGGTAAAACCCTATGTCCTGCTTGATTAATATTGATGATATGGGTAGTACAAGAGTAGATCTACCACGAGATCAAGGAGGCTAAACCCTAAAAGCTAGCCTATGGTATGATTGTTGTTCTCCTACGGACTAAAACCCTCCGGTTTATATAAACACCGGAGAGGGCTAGGGTTACACAGAGTCGGTTACAATGGTAGGAGATCTACATATCCGTATCGCCAAGCTTGCCTTCCATGCCAAGGAAAGTCCCTTCCGGACACGGGACGAAGTCTTCAATCTTGTATCTTCATAGTCCAGGAGTCCGGCCGAAGGTATAGTCCGGCTATCCGGACACCCCCTAATCCAGGACTCCCTGAACGATGCCGATGAAGATGATGTGTCGGCTGAACTTGTATATTTTTTTTAGCGATGAAACATTGTGATGTCCACGGTCCCTTCCAAACTTGCTAACGCTAGTTTCTTAGTTTGGGTATGATGACCTACGTAACACTATTTGCTAACCCTTTCTTTTCGTGTTGCTGAAGTATATTTAGTTGCATATTATTGTTGATTCTCTCGATGAAGATGCATCTCTAACAGGTACATAGATCGTTCATGGCGAAGAAGTGCAATGTCCTGTACATAAGGAAGATTCCGAGAGTGTACGATGAGTGGCCCGAGTGTTAGGCGCAAGTGGAGCTGTTCTCGAGCGCCAGCCATAAAGGGTTCGATAGCAGACAAGAAGCAGAAGCTAGTTACTTGAAGTTCACGCTAGCGCGAGACAGGAATCAGAACCGCCGCCTCATATACTGCATAGTTTCGCTCTCACTCATGGCGATAGCTCTTCTCTTCTATATCATTGTTTAGATGGATGACGATTTAGTTACAAGTATTCGAGATTTGTATCGCTATTTCGAGATGATGATTAGAGACATCACTTTGTGTTGGATGATGATTATGTTGATGACATGATTTGATGAGACTATTTGTATGTGTATGATAAGATTAGATTTCTATGTGTATAATATGCTCGAGATTATTGTATAAAACCTGTAGAAATACAAAAGATATATGCAGCAGAAAAAAAATCAGGAATTAATAATAGTAGCGAGCAACATATGTCCTTAGCATTAGCGCTCTTTGAAATAAAGCGCTACAACTATTGGCAATAGCGGTGCTTAGTACAACCTGCTACTGCTACCCATAGATATTTACCCGCATTATCAGCTACGGAAACATATTGAATCAGTGGCACAATGCACATAACTTCAAGATATAAATGTATGGCAGCGACATAAATCGTATAATCAATCATGTTTGTGGGTGGCCTGTAAAAAACATTTACAAAGAAAGATCTTTCCAACAAACTGAAATGCGTGGTTGGGAAGACACATTTCAAATCTTCCATGCAGAGATGCTTTCACGTGGGTAGGACTGAAAGCAACCGGCCAACCAGCACATATGCAATGTTTGACCTATCTTTATTAGAAAAATCAATAATACTAATATCATAGGATGAATTAAACAATGGCTGTTAGGAGTAGGGCGCTACAAGGTCCTACAGCTGCTAGCTCTAGCGAGCTGGTCGGCCAGTTTCTTCATTGAAGCTAAGCCGAGGTGTAGTACTTGCGGCTAGCTAGATATATTGAATCATTAGGACAATACACATAACTGCTAGGTAAGCATCCGCCCAACCAACAGAAATGTGACTTTTCTTTATTTTATTAATTTATACTAACGGCCACAAATAGCGAAACGTAACCCACTTTTGTCAACCAGTAAATACAAGGACAGGAACTTAGCCCCACCACACGAAGTACACTTGTTCCTCGTCCACAAAACAGTAGTGATGCACATCAATCTAGTAGTGTATCCTAATTATTAATTATTTTTAGTACAAGTCGCAAGGTGGCTCTCGCAAATGCGAAGATATCTTATACAGTGTGTTGAATGTGGTAAATATTTAATTTTGTCTTACGCACATATTTTCTGTAGATACATTCTTGTCGGTTTAATTTTGACCTTTATTTTCCATGTAATGTTACAATTGTGTTGCTAAGATATAAATAAAAAATAATTGTGAGATAATTTCCTGAAAATCAATGACTATTTTATCTTATTGCTATCCACACCGCACTGGATAATTAATTATACGCCTGCTCCCAAAGGTCTGCAAATTTACATCCCTCTGACATTTTGTGTGTAATTTTACATGCCGATTGGCTTCTGTTCGTATCTTCCTTGAAAAAAAAGTAAGGATGTGCTGAGATTTTTCTTTGCATATACGATTGGATCTATAATCTCTAAGAAACAGTTTTATTTAAATAAATAAATGAATACATGTCGTAAAGGTGTTTGTTCCCGTAATTAATGTTCACCGCTCAACACTCACAATCACTACTGAAGAAAAATCTTAACATACAACCCCTATTGTTTTTGTTTGATACTGACTATACTAATTGTCCATACAGTACAAGACGGTAATATGAATTTTCCATTTCAACTAATCTTGTCATAGGTTCCCACTCGTGTGTCTATCCATTACATTAGTTTTCCATTTCTGCATGTGGTGAAGACTAACATGTTAAAATTATATATGACATTTTGATTTATCTTGCTATAACTACGAAATTCTACTGCTAGTACAATTGTTAAATTTTAATATAAGGGGGTTGCTAATGTGCGGTCACACATATTTGACAAGTGTGATCTATTTAGGTATTATTGTTGGGAAAGGTAGTAGAAATAAAAAAAACAGCCCTACGATCACACTACTGGAATTAGCTTATTTGCCGTCTGCCCACTCTTTGCCGTCCTCAGCCACACGAAAACGGACGGCAAAGATCTGGCTGATGGCAAACAAGGTCTTTGCCATCAGCCAGTTCTTTGCCGTCCGCTGGCTGACGCAAAGAGGTGGGTGGGACCAGTTATTGTTTAACCAACTCAAACCCACCGGCCCCGGACGGCAAAGAATCTTTGCCGACCGTTGGCTGACGGCAAAGAGGCGGATACGTTAACGACCGTTCCGTCCCCGTCCTCTGTCTCTTCTCTTCACTCTCTCATTCCTCCCCACCCTCACCCGCGCCGCCGCCGCCGACCCCGTCTGCTGTAGCCGGCCGCCCCGCTCCCCTGCGGCCCCCCGACCTCCGCCACACCCCCGCCGCCCCTTCCACGTCGCCCCGCCCCCTCCCCTCCGTCGCCATCCCCCACCCACACCGGCCCGCGCCGCCGCCGCCGACCCCGTTCGGCGTAGCCGGCCGCCCCGCACCCCTCCCCGACCTCCACCGCGGCCCCGTCGCCTCTTCCACGTCAGGCAGCCGCGCCGCGGCCGTCCCCGGCCCCGTCCCGCAGCGGTTATCCAGCCTCCCCCTCCACCGGGTCGCCGCCTCCTCCAGCGGCCGCCGCAGCCGTCCGGCCTCCCCCTCCACCAGGTGAGCTTCTCCCCCCTTTTTTGTTTAATTAGTTTCTTTTTGTTTCTTTTAGTTTAGTTTTTATTTTAGTTATAGTTTTAATTTAGTTTTAGTATAGTTTAGTTTATTTTAGATTAGGTTTAGTTTTAGTTTATTTTAGTTTAGTTTATTTTAAATTAGTTTTAGTTTTACTTTATTTTAGTTTAGTTTATTTTAGATTATTTTAGTTTTAGTTTAGAAGAAGAAGTAGAAGGAGGAGGGAGGAACAGGAGGAGGGAGAAGAAGAAAGAAGAAAAGAAGAAGAAGAGGAAATAGGAGAAGAAGAAGAAGAAGAAGAAGAGAGGAGGAGGAGAAGGAAGAAGAAGAAGAAGAAGAAGAAGAAGAAGAAGAATAAAGAGGAGAGGAGAAGAAGAAGAAGATGAAGAAGAAGAAGAAGAAAGAGGAGAGGAGGAGAAGAAGAAAAGGAAAAAAGAGACCCCCACCCCGACCCGACACAGACACCCGATCGACACCCCGACACCTCGGCGCGACACCCCGACCCCGACCCCCGACCCCCGATACCCTAACACCACACCCCGACCCCGACCCTGACCCCCGACCAACCGACACCCTGACACCACACCCGACCCACACCCCGACCCCGACCCCGACACCCTAACACCCTGACCCCGACACGACACCCCGGCACGACACCCCGACAACCTGACACCACGCACCGACCCCGACCCCGACCACCGACACCCTGACACCACACTGCTACCTCTTGAGCACTGCGTTGGTTTTCCCCGAAGAGGAAGGGATGATGCAGCAAAGTAGCGTAAGTATTTCCCTCAGTTTTTGAGAACCAAGGTAACAATCCAGTAGGAGGCTACGCGCGAGTCCCTTGTACCTGCACAAAACAAATAAATCCTCGAAACCAACGCGATAAGGGGTTGTCAATCCCTACACGGCCACTTACGAGAGTGAGATCTGATACATATGATAAGATAATATTTTTGGTATTTTTATGATAAAGATGCAAAGTAAAATAAAAGCAAAGTAAAAAAGAAAAGGAAATTACTAAGTATTGGAAGATTAATATGATTAAGATAGACCCGGGGGCCATAGGTTTCACTAGTGGCTTCTCTCAAGAGTATAAGTATTCTACGGTGGGTGAACAAATTACTGTTGAGCAATTGACAGAATTGAGCATAGTTATCAGAATATCAAGGTATGATCATGTATATAGGCATCACGTCCGAGACAAGTAGACCGACTCGTGCCTGCATCTACTACTATTACTCCACTCATCGACCGCTATCCAGCATGCATCTAGAGTATTAAGTCAATGAAAACAGAGTAACGCCTTAAGCAAATGACATGATGTAGAGGGATAAACTCATGCAATATGATGAAAACCCCATCTTGTTATCCTCGATGGCAACAATACAATACGTGCCTTGCTGCCCCTACTATCACTAGGAAAGGACACCGCAAGATCGAACCCAAAGCTAAGCACTTCTCCCATTGCAAGAAAGATCAATTTAGTAGGCCAAACCAAACTGATAATTCGAAGAGACTTGCAAATATAACCAATCATACATAAAAGAATTCAGAGAAGATCCAAATATTGTTCATAGATAGACTTGATCATAAACCCACAGTTCATTGGTTTCAACAAACACACCGCAAAAAGAAGATTACATCGAATAGATCTCCACAAGAGAGGGGGAGAACATTGTATTGAGATCCAAAAAGAGAGAAGAAGCCATCTAGCTAATAACTATGGACCCGTAGGTCTGAGGTAAACTAGTCACACTTCATCGAAGGGGCTATGGTGATGATGTAGAAGCCCTCCGTGATCGATGGCCCCTCCGGCGGAGCTCCGGAACAGGCCCCAAGATGGGATCTCGTGAATACAAAAAGTTGCATTGGTGGAATTAGGGTTTTGGCTCAGTATCTGATCGTTTGGGGGTACATAGGTATATATAGGAGGAAGGAGTACGTCGGTGGAGCAATAGGGGGCCAGGAGGGTGGAGGGCGCGCCCCCCTACCTCGTGGCCTCCTCTTTTGTGTCTTGACGTAGGGTCCAAGTCTCCTGGGTCTTGTTTGTTGAGAAAATCACGTTCCCGAAGGTTTCATTCCGTTTGGACTCCGTTTGATATTCCTTTTCTTCGAAACCCTAAAACAGGCAAAAAACAGCAATTCTGGGCTGGGCCTCGGTTAATAGGTTAGTCCCAAAAATAATATAAAAGTGGATAGTAAAGCCCAATAATGTCCAAAACAGTAGATAATATAGCATGGAGAAATCAAAAATTATAGATACGGTGGAGACGTATCAAGCATCCCCAAGCTTAATTCATGCTCGTCCTCGAGTAGGTAATGATAAAAACAGAATTTTTGATGCGGAGTGCTACTTGCCATAATTTTAATGTAATTCTTCTTAATTGTGGTATGAATATTCAGATCCAAAAGATTCAAGGCAAAAGTTTAATATTAACATAATAATAATAATACTTCAAGCATACTAACAAAGAAATCATGTCTTCTCAAAATAACATGGCCAAAGAAAGTTATCCCTACAAAATCATATAGTCTGGCTATGCTCCATCTTCACCACACAAAATATTTAAATCATGCACAACCCCGATGACAAGCCAAGCAATTGTTTCATACTTTTGGTGTTCTCAAACTTTTTCAATCTTCACGCAATACATGAGCATGAGCCATGGATATAGCACTATGAGTGGAATAGAATGATGGTTGTGGAGAAGACAAAAAGGGAGAAGATAGTCTCACATCAACTAGGCGTATCAACGGGCTATGGAGATGCCCATCAATAGATATCAATGTGAGTGCGTAGGGATTTCCATGCAATGGATGCGCTAGAGCTAAATGGGTGTGCATCCAACTTGCTTGCTCATGAAGACCTAGGGCATTTTGAGGAAGCTCATCATTGGAGTATACAAGCCAAGTTTTATAATGAAAAATTCCCACTATTATGTGAAAGTGATAACATAGGAGACTCTCTATCATGAATATCATTGTGCTACTTTGAAGCACACGTGTGGTAAAAGGATAGTAACATTGTCCCTTCTCTCTTTTTCTCTCATTTTTTTATTTGGTCCTTTTTCTCTTTTTTATGGCCTCTTTTCTTTCTCTATTTTTTTCGTCCGGAGTCTCATCCCGACTTGTGGGGGAATCATAGTCTCCATCATCCTTTCCTAACTGAGACAATGCTCTAATAATGATGATCCTCACACTTTTGTTTTTCTTACAACTCAACAATTACAACTCGATACTTATAAAAAAATATGACTCTATATGAAAGCCTCGGGCGGTGTACTGGGATATGCAATGAATCAAGAGTGACACGTATGAAAGAATTATGAATGGTGGCTTTGCCACAAATACAATGTCAACTACGTGATCATGCTAAGCAATATGACAATGATGGAGTGTGTCATAATAAACGGAATGGTGGAAAGTTGCATGTCAATATATCTCGGAATGGCTATGGAAATGCCGTAATAGGTAGGTATGGTGGCTGTTTTGACGAAGGTATAGGGTGGGTGTATGATACCGGCAAAAGGTGCGTGGTATTAGAGAGGCTTGCAATGGTGGAAGGGTGAGAGTGCGTATAATCCATGGACTCAACATTAGTCATAAAGAACTCATATACTTATTGCAAAAATCTACAAGTTATCAAAGCAAAGTATTACGCGCATGCTCCTAGGGGGATAGATTGGTAGGAAAAGACCACCGCTCGTCCCCAACCGCCACTCATAAGGAAGACAATCAAAAAATAAATCATGCTCCGACTTCATCACATAACGGTTCACCATACGTGCATGCTACAGGAATCACAAACTTTAACACAAGTATTTCTCAAATTCACAACTACTCAACTAGCATAACTCTAATATCACCATCTTCATATCTCAAAACAATTATCAAGCATCAAATTTCTCATAGCATTCAACACACTCATAAGAAAATTCTTTTATTATTCTTGAATGCCAAGCATATTAGGATTATTTAAGCAAATTACCATGCTATTTAAGACTCTCAAAATAATCTAAGTGAAGCATGAGAGATCAATAGTTTCTATAAAAAAATCCACCACCGTGCTCTAAAAGATATAAGTGAAGTACTAGAGCAAAACTATATAACTCAAATGATATAAGTGAAGCACATATAGAGTATTCTAACAAATTCCAAATCATGTATGGCTCTCTCAAAAGGTGTGTAAAGCAAGGATGATTGTGGTAAACTAACAAATAAAGACTCAAATAATACAAGACGCTCCAAGAAAAACACATATCATGTGGTGAATAAAAATATGGCTCCAAGTAAAGTTACTGATAGAAGTAGACGAAAAGAGGGGATGCCTTCCAGGGAATCCCCAAGCTTTGGCTTTTAGGTGTCCTAAGATTATCTTGGGGGTGCCATGGGAATCCCCAAGCTTAGGCTCTTGCCACTCCTTGTTCCATAGTCCATCAAATCTTTAACCAAAACTTGAAAACTTCACAACACAAAACTTAAAGTAGAAAATCTCGTGAGCTCCGTTAGCGATAGAAAACAAAAGACCACTTCAAGGTACTGTAATGAACTCATTATTTATTTATATTGGTGTTAAAGCTACTGTATTCCAACTTCTCTATGGCTTATAAACTATTTTACTAGCCATAGAATCATCAAAATAAGCAAACAACACACGAAAAACAGAATCTGTCAAAAACAGAACAGTCTGCACTAATCTATAGCTAGCGCAATATCTGGAACCCCAAAAATTCTAAAATAAATTTCTGGACGTGAGGAATTTATCTATTAATCATCTCAAAAAATAATTAACTAAATATCTATTTCCAAATAAAAATGGCAGCAGTTCACGTGAGCGCCAAAGTTTCTGTTTTTTACAGCAAGATTAACAAGACTTTCCCCAAGTCTTCCCAACGGTTCTACTTGGCACAAACACTAATTAAACACAAAAAACACAACCTAAACAGAGGCTAAATAAATTATTTATTACTAAACAGGAGGAAAAGCAAGGAATAAAAATAAAATTTGGTTGCCTCCCAACAAGCGCTATCGTTTAACGCCCCTAGCTAGGCATAAAAAGCAAGGATTGATCTAGGTATTGCCATCTTTGGTTGGCAATCCATAAGTGGCTCTCATAATAGATTCATAAGGTAATTTAATTTTCTTTCTAGGAAAGTTTTCCATGTCTTTCCTTAACGGAAATTGGAATCTAATATTTCCTTCCTTCATATCAATAATTGCACCAATCGTTCTAAGGAAAGGTCTACCAAGAATAATAGGACATGAAGGATTGCAGTGTATGTCAAGAACAATAAAATCTATGGGCACATAATTCCTATTTGCAACAATAATAACATCATTAATTCTTCCCATAGGTTTCTTAATAGTGGAATCCGCAAGGTGCAAGTTTAGAGAGAAATCATCAAAATCACGGAAACCTAACAAATCACGCAACGTCTTAGGAATCATTGAAACACTAGCACCCAAATCACACAAAGCATAAAATTCATGTTCTTTAATTTTAATTTTAATAGTTGGTTCCCACTAATCGTAAAGTTTTCTAGGGATAGGAACTTCCAATTCAAGTTTTTCTTCATAAGATTGCATCAAGGCATCAACGATATGTTTAGTAAACGCTTTATTTTGACTATAAGCATGAGGAGAATTTAGCACGGATTGCAACAAGGAAATACAATCAATCAAAGAGCAATTTTCATAATTAAATTCCTTGAAATCCAAAATAGTGGGTTTAGCAACATCTAGGGTTTTAATTTCTTCAATCCCACTTTCATCAATTTTAGCATCAAGATCTAAAAACTCCGAATTCTTGGAACGCCTTCTAGGTAAAGGTGGATCATATTCAGTCCCATCATTATTAAGATTCATATTGCAAAACAAAGATTTAATAGGGGACACATCAATAACTTTTAGATCTTCATCTTTATTTTCATAGCAATCCGGTTTAGCGGCCATCCTATTAACTAAGGTGGCTTGCTTATCCGAAATTTTAGTGGTCAACTTCTCAAGATGAGCAATTTGGGATCTTAAACCATCAAATTCTTTAGACATATCATCGAGCTCTTTATTCATAAAACTCATAAAAAAATTTGTTCCTTCAGCTCGTTTCTAAAGAAACTATTATGCTCAAATTTCAAGACCATAAAACTCCTAACGTTGTTTTCAATTTCTTATAAGCTTTTAAGGTGAAGATCACCAAATCAGGGGAGAGCCATCGAGACAAGCAAGCAAACTAACACACAAGCAAGAAAAAAGAAAGTGGGCAAAAAGAAGCAAATAGAGAAAGAGAGGGAGGATAGAGAGAGAGGGCGAATAAAACGGCAAGGGTGAAGT